>NC_087439.1:34532500-34772500 GCF_036321535.1 Camelus dromedarius
TGCTTCTTGAAGGCAGACTGAAGATCACCCAGCAGAAAGAGAAACATTGCACCATCCTGGAATTGTCTCCACCCAGACTTTTGATTAGGAAAGATAATTAAGGATCTTTATAATGTAAGCCCCTTTGAGTTGGGTATTTTCGTTCTATACAGCCAAAAGCATGCAGGGTGTGTGTGTGTGCGCACGCGCGCATTTCCAGCAGTTCATACATTTTCTAGTGCAAGTCTTCTATTCTGTAGAGAATCAATACCTTGAGATTTGAGTGAGGTTAACTTACCCCTTTATCTTTATTTCTCTGCCACAGTGATAGGTCTAGCCAGATATTTTTTCTTGCCACTGTGCTTAATTGGAGATGGATAAGTGACCATAACAGGGATAAGCAGAGTCCTTACCAGAACTTTCTCATCAGAGCTTAAAACAAAGAGTATACTTTTGCTGGGGTGGGCAAATAGGTTGAACGTATAGCTGGGCTTGTTGGGGCCATCTTGCTTGTTCAAACGAGAGACATATCCATCCCTATATGACATTGAATCCCTAGAGGCAGCCATGCCTAACTAGAACAAATTCTGGATTTTGTGTTTATGTGAGTCAGAAAGTTGTCCTTATACAATAAGTTGTCCTTTATTTTTTAACACAGTCTGGGTAGCATTTATATTGCTTGTATCTGAACAGCACAAATTGAGAAACTGTTTTATCCCGAACTCAGTAAATTTACAGAACTCGTTACCGTAGAATGTGATATAGGATGAAAGTATGAAAGTTAAAGAAAAATTTAAAGACATTCATCAGTGATAGAATTATGAAGAGACAATAAAAACCTTAAGAAAAGTTTGAAGGACCCATCCTAGTTTGTTGGACTAAAATTAATTCTGTAGCAAGGAAGCCACTGAATATTTTTTTTTAGCAGGAGAGGGATCAAAGCATTTGAAAGGATGATCTGGAAACAGCATGTCAGAGAAGTGGAAGTAAGAGAAACTAAAAGTCGGGGAAATTCACCCAGAAGGTAGTTACTATGGTAGTAGAGAGGCGAAGAGGTCCTGAATCAGGGTGAAGTCTCTAGCATGAGGTTCATGGCAAGACAGGAGAAGGAAGAAAAATGAATTGAGGAATCTAGTTTAAATGACTGGGAGAATGGTGGTGTAATGTAGGGGCGTCAGGAGGAGAAAGGACTAGAAGAGAAGGGTAGAGTAGAATGTTCACTTTGGGAAATACTGACTGAGGTAAGTGGAAGAAGACGCCCCTACTAGGCAGCTGGTGCCTGGAGAAATCAAGGCTCAAGGTAGAGCTGGGAGTCAAGTGCACAGAAGTGAGAAGTCAGAACGTAGACATGGAGAAAATCACAGAGAGAGAAGGGAGCTGAAGGCAGAGCTTTGGGAAGGTCTGTTTTGGGGAGTGGAAGGAGTTGAGCAGTCCAAGGTAGAGAAGCTGGGGGTGTCATGGAATCTGTGGGCACATGGCTCCTTCAGATAGGAAGAACCTCCTCCCTCTTTGCTAATTCCAAGTGACACATTATGACAAATACAGGTATTATTGTGTTTCAGAGATATACTCTGTATTAACCCTGTTCCACATCAGAGATGCTGTGACAGGCAGTGATTTCATTCTTAGTATGGTCAAGCTTTGAAAGATGACAAGATGGTTCACACTAACACGTGCCCCAGTCTGCTGTGCTCCCAGGCTCTGATGAGGCGCTCCCACTGAGGCTGGCAGAGAGGAAGAAAGCAGGCAGTGCCATTTAATGTTACCCAGTCCTGTTTCTTAGGAAACCTGGTCTTTATGACGCCCCCGTGGGACAGGCAGGGGCCTGTAATTTGCATCATAGCACCTTGGAACCGTTGTTCAAGGCACCTGGTCCCTGGTTGGTGTTGCTCACGTGGTGGGAATGGGGCCAGGCTTACATCTGAAGAAAGCAAACCATTAAGAAACAGAAATAGTTCGTATACTACATAGCCACCAAAGCAATGACTTTTTTTTTTTTTTGGCTTGTGAGTGATTGTATTGATTTAATACACACAGCTTATTTCTGTCCCAGGTTACAAACTAGCCCTGGGGAAATGGTGGAGCCAGTCATTTGGATTGCCCTTTACTGGCTGGGAATTAAATCATTACTTATTCCATTTTAGAATCACAAGTAGTACCCCAAGGCCTACTTTCCTAAGGATTAAAATCAAGGCATGGAAATGAAGAATCCAGGTGTAATTCTCAGATGCATGCAGATGTTGAGAATGCAGCAATTTTTCCTGAAAAGCTGTCACTGCAAAAATCCTCCTGCCTGTGCTATATGCTCATTCCTAATCCTCCAGCATGTCCAATTAGTCAACACATCTGATTTTCCCCTTCTAAAATGGCATTGAATCTTCCTCTTCTTCTTCATGCCCATCCCTGGGTTACCTGGGAAACCCCTGATTTCCTTTGCTGTCCTGCATGCTGTTTCTAGTTGAATTTTCTCCCTCTGTCTCCTACTCTTTCCCTCTCTCTCTTCTTCCTTCTTCTTTTTCTTTCTTTTTAAATATTTTTTGGTTGTTTTTATTTGGGTTTTGGGGGGGGTGGGTTAGGTAATTAGGTTTCTTAAGTTTTGAACTAGTTTTTGTTTTCACATTGCACTAGGTCCTAAAAATTATGTAGCCAATCCTGGCTAGATTCCCTAGACTCCCCAGGTCCCAGGCCCATTTTCCCTATTGCAGCCACACATTCTTGCTGCTCTCTTGTCGTGCACAAGGCACAGCATGTTCATTGCTCACAAAGATGGCTTTGTTCGGGTTGCTCTCTCCATCCAGAACATTTCCACTTCTCCTCTGTTCATCTCTCAAAAGGTAGTTGCAGCTTTATCTCCCCCAGGAAGCCTTATTCAACTATTCCAACCACCTTGTATTTTCCTTTTTCTGTCCAGCTCCAAAGCACTGCGTCTCATACCCTGTAACTTCCTGTTCTGGTTTGCTCCTCAAATGCCTTTAATAGTAGATGAGTCATTTATTTTCTCTAGGCCTCAGTCTCTTTGGGTATAAAATGAGGGTATTGTTCTACATTGTCACGATTCTTCTCAACACTGATCTGTGAATATTTTACATTGCTTTGAAAGATGATGATTTGAGGTTGTAGAGAAAATATAGTTTGATGAAGTAAAAACACATAGCTGGATTCTAAGAGAGGACATAGCAGAGTGAAAGGGTGATAGATTATAGAGTGATAGATTTCAATGGAGAAGACGTTTTCTTATTACATGTTTTTAAAGTTATCAAAGAAATTCAAGTTAAAAAAGGAGATAGCAGTTTAAACCTGCTAGACTAGACAACGCTAGAAAGCTGCACGATGCCGAGTGTGGGAGGGGACATGGAGACATTTGACCCTGGTGCATTGCTGATGGGCATGTGGACGGGTGCAGCCATTTGGGAGAGCAGCTAGAATCACTCAGCCAAATTATATTTACATGTAAACCATAGACTAGTATTTCCATTGGGTGTTTATTACAAATAAATTCTTCTGTAGGTCGATAAAAGGACTTGTACTAGGGTATTCATTGCAGTGTCATGTCCTCTGGGCAAGTGGACAGGTGAACGGTGATAGCACACAACATGACTTGTATGCAGCACATAGAAGGAATGGGTTAGAGCAGCCCTGTTGTCATGGAGCAACATGGATGCTCTCAAAAACGTGGTACCTAGTGAGTAATGTAAACGGCAAAATGAGATATGACAACATAACTTATATAAGTTTAAAATTATTTACTCAAAACCATACATGTGTTGCAAGATCACATATAAACAAAAATATGTATGTTAAGTACAGTGTAGAGATGGCTTATGGGGAGGCAAAGCAAATGGAATAGGGATATGGGGATAAAAGTGAATAAATACGTGCAGAAGACAAGAAAGGGGTGTGGGCCAATGTTAATAATGTGCGACGAATAGAAAGTATAAGTAACTCAGCTCTACGCAACGGAGCTCCCCCCAGCTCAAAAAATGATGAAAAGTAAAAAGTAAAGCATATGCATCCATCAGATTGTACATCTGAAATATGTGTAGTTTACTGTACAGGAATCATACCATAATAAAGATGCTTCAAAAGAAAAAGTAAAGCATATGTTATAAAAGTGCAAGAACACAGAAAGACATAAAATCAAAAGTAAAATTTTTCCTCCATTTTGCTCTACCTCCAGGAGACAGTACTCTTCTCTTCCCTATTTCCTGAGTCCAGTTCCTAAAGTTTCAGCCATTAAGAATTTCTTGTTTAACCCATCTCTCTGTATATCCACTGTAGCACAGGTAGATCTGCCTTTGCTATAATAATGGCAGAGTCCTCCATGGTAGAGAGAGAGAGAGAGACAAAGCATAATTAATCAATCCTCTATTGATGGACCCCATTTACTAGAGTGCTTCTCATTTTTAAATTGATTTTTGAGAGTATTTGTATATAAACAAACCTCATTTGCATTTTCCTTTTCTGAGCTCCTTCAGTGTTTCCAGTTCCTGACAAAATTTAGCTCTTTTATATTTACAAACAAATTTCTATTTTTGACTGCTACTCATATCTTCCTATTACATTGTATTTGTGGTCAGAGAAGCTTTTATATAGTTGTTTTGTTTGTTTGCATGACTGTGTTTCAGCAGTCCCTAACACAATATTGGATATAAAGCCAGTGTTCAGATATTCTGATTGATACTGGGAATTGCATATGCACAGTAATCTGTCAATATCCATCAATATATATATTAATAATACTCAATTTTCTTTTATAGAAAACCCCAACTGAAGCTTGGAAAGATTTTAAAACAATCTCTCTCTTTCTGTCTCTCTCCCCCATCTCTCTTTTCCTTTTTCATATCCTAGAATGATAGTGCTGAGCATTCCATATTCCAGAATTGCAAAATCACTCCAAAATTATAACAGAATACATGTAACTTTTGGTATAATTTATATATTAGGTGCTATGGATTGAACTGTGTCCCCCCCCCAAATTTATCTGTTGAAGTCCTAATCCCTAGTATCTGTGAATGTGACCTTTTTTTGGAAATAGGGTCTTTGGAGATGATTAAGATGAGGTCACACACTGGGCCCTAATCCAAAATGACTGGGTCCTACTGAAAGGGGAGCCCTGGACACAGCAATAGACACACCCAGAGGGAGAGCACCATGTGAAGCTGAGGGCAGAGGCAGGACGACACTTCTACAAACCAAGGAATACCAAAGAGTGGCAGCAAACCACCCGGAGCTGGGAGAGAGGCATGAAACAGATCCTCCCTCACAGCCCTCAAATGGACCAGCCCTGCCAACGGCTTGAGCTTGAGCTTCTAACCTCCAGAACTGCGAGGCAGAACACTTCTGTTCAACCCTCACAGTTTCTGGTACTTTGTTGCTGCAGCCCAGAAAACTAAAACATCAGCTTGTCTAACTCAGCAGTTAGCATACTACAGCCTCAAATTTTGGATGTGGCAGAACCCAGGATTTTTGGTTATTAATAACATTAACTTCATTCTTAATATGAATTATTGCCTTGATAATTTAAACTTTTATAATTTATAATTTATAAGGTTTTATAATTTAAGCAACACAAAGCTGACCCAGTGGTAATCTGATACCAGAAAGTCAAGAAACTATTCAACATGAGTCGTTAAGAGAGAGGACTGAATTCCGCAAATAAACTCTTCTGCAGAAGTAACATCCTGATTACCAGAGATTTAATTTAAAGGAACTTAATAAAAGTCCTTAAATAATTTAATAAAGTACTAGTTTCCTAAATAAATTACAGTGTAGATTCTTTAAGAAGCACATAGATGATAAAGTAATTGATCACATTTTTTAAAAAATAGCTTTTTGTTTTGGACAAGTTTTTAGAATAATTCCTAATCTAAATATTTATGGTTTGATTTCCATGATTATTTTAGGAGTTAGAAGTATTAAATATAATAAATGGTCATGAAGGGTGGCAGAGATAGGCATAACACAAAATAAAGAGGACACAAAACTTCAGGGAGGTGATGAAATATTTTTATTTTCACTTTTAATCATGTAAATACCATTGTAAAATCCATAAATTTGTTCTATCAAATGCTTTGTTTATTAATCATGCTGGCTTTTTGGATTTTCTGATTTGCTCTTGAATGTACCATGTTCATTTGTAACTGTAAGCCAAGTTGCCATATACCTCATTAATTGTTCATGCAAACACACACACTTAGACATATACATGAATTTAACTTTTTTTTCCTTCTCTAAAAGGAAATATAGGTAGGAGGAACCTATAGGGGATGTGTGAGAATAAGGCAGAGGAAAGTAAGACATCCTTAAATACACATTTCTATATAATTCTGCATTTTGAATCATTTAAACATATTCAAATAATATTCAGTAAAAAACGATGGAGAGGCCAAACTCTAAAATTTGAATGTAAACAAACCAAGCAGCCTAACCATATATAAAACATAACCACACATATACAAAAGACCTCAAACATCATTTTAACACAGTACTTTGACCATATACTTACTGACTAGAAGTCTAAAGAAAAAAATTGCAAAGAAATCTTGAACTTTACATTGTATCTGTGTCACTAATGGTGGTATTAGTGTGTTGTTTCTGAAACTGTTTTATGTGTGTTGTGGGTTAGTGCAAATGAGTAATATAGAGAAGTTTTGTGGTACTCAGTTTCTCACTTTGGAAAGGGAGATAAGAATATCGATTGGGAAAAAATGAGGAAGAACTCTGTGTTGCCAAATTTGAACTGGAGATGATTCCTTCCCCCTAAAAAAAATCATAATTAAGTGTTTTTCTTAGTCTTGGCAACTGAAAGGGCATGAAAGCAATGGTAACCTAGTTTCCAATGAGCATACCTTATGGCTTGGTCTCTAAAGAATTTCATGATGCATTTTGGTGTTGTGGAGGTAGGCAGAAAGGATGTAGCATATAATCACATTTTTATAAGGAAAATAATGTATCTATTTGTAGGAGAGGACTGTATGAAAGAAGGAATTATGGGACCTGTACAAAATGGAGTAAGTGTGCCCTCTGCCACTTAACCGGTGTGTGAGCTTTAGCGGGTTGCTTAACTTTTCCGCCTTAGTTTTAAAATCTATTAAATAAGAACAACAGTTAATTCCAGCCTCATTGGATTGTCCCAAGAAATAAACAAGTTAATTACTACAGTTAAGCACTCAGAACAGTTCTTGGATTATAGCGGGGACGCTATAATTGTTAATTATTACTATAGGTAATTTTTCATGTTGAGTTTTTGCTTATTCATATTTTTTAAAAATTCTACACATATTGCTTTTGTAATAAATAAAAACAACACAAGTTATTTTTAAAAAACACAATTATCTGAATATGTTTCATTCAGTGGGTAACTATCAGTCATTAGTTTGAAGTTTGATGGAGGCAGGTCAGGCTAGATGCTTTCCAAGAGTGTTCACCATGTGGTATTTTCCTTTGTTACTTTTTTCACAGCTCAGGATCTGGTCCTCAATTTTGCAAGCTTAAAAACTTCATTTGATGGTATATTGGAAAAAAAATCTAAGTCAAATGTGCATTAAATAAGACAATTATTTGGTTCCCAGTTCAAACTACAGAGCATTTTTCTTCTTCTGATCAAAGTTTAAGAGAAGTCAGGGTTGTAATCTGATGAGTGTTGGTAAGCATGGAGTTAGAGCTTGGGGGAATTCATTGTAAATTCAAATGTTTAATGGCACCAGTTTATGAAGTACTTAATATTTCCACCTTCATGTTTTGCTTTTGTTTTGTTTTGCTTTATGAGGGGGAGGTAATTGGGTTTATTTATTTATTTATATTTGAAGGAGGTACTGGGGGTTGAACCCAGGACCTCATGCATGCTAAGCGTGCACTCTACCACTTGAGCTATACCCTTCCCCCTCCACTTTCACAATGGGCATACATTCCTGTCACAGAAATTGAACAGAGCCCACGGGCCTTCTCACCTTAGATGAGTTGCATGTAGCTATGGTGTGCATTCCTACTCCAAGCTAAGTATCCCCAACCCCTTCCCAGAGAGACATTATTTCCTTTTGATATATTAATAAATAGTATTGACGAAGTTACAGCTAGTTCTAGCTCCTCCTCTCCTTGCTTAGGAAATGGTTTCTACTGCTTATAACATGTCTTCCTTATTATTTAAATCCATTAAATGGCCAGACTGTGTTTCTAAGGTCACATTTAGAGTATACAGTGTACGCTAAATAACATGAAAGGGCAAGCAAAGCCAGTGGTGAATTATCTTCCAAACATCTTTGTTTATTCACAACCAAGAGTATTCATGACAAATTATAGTATAGTAGGTCATAGAAAGATCTAATTTCCCCACGACCCCACCAGCACATCCTGGGCTGACCCTGCTAGTGTTGGCCTCCAAAGCAGACTCTGGCTTTTTTTTTTTAAATATGTATTCTGTTGTTTCCTCATCCCTGTAGCCCCCAACATGCTCTTGGAAATGATTTTCAACTTCCTTGCTTTCTGGTTCTTCCTCTTTGGGGCCTTTATCTCCCTTAACCCAGTGCTCTGTAGACTCAGTTCAGCTCAGTTCCTGAGGTCCTACATCAGCCATTGGCCTAGGAAATAGGTCCAAGGTGAGATTTTAAATAACTCGGCGTTCTGCACAGATTTAATTTTCTGGAAGTGTGTGCTAATACAATGGACAAATACATCTTCTGAGTTGTTTGTAAATGCCTTGAGCTGTTTTCATCCAGGACTGAGTCATCCCAGCCCAGAAGTTGTGGAAGTGAGTAAGATATCTTAATAGAAACTTACAGATTTAAATTTGGTTGAACCTGAGGAACCATGAACACATTTGTCTTTATTTTTCTCTTTACCTTCATTTAATGCAAGGGGCTGTATTGCAAAGTCATATACCATTTGACTTTGTTTTGCTCCTTAACATTCATGACTGTCTTATCTTGAGTTTATGCTTAAAAGGTTAATACTGCTATTAGTAACTTGGAGACCTCTTCACTTTTCCCCTTTCCTCTATTATATATATATATATATATATATACAATATTTACCCAAAAAGGATAGTGCACTGGTGAAAGGAATATTCCATTTGGTCAATTAACTGAATGTCTAACAGACAAATTATTTCTGATTTAATTTTTTTTTTCCACTTCTAAGACTAATCCTATGTAATGAAAGAAAAATAATAGGGTTGGGGAAATAAATAAAACTACATACAGGATTTTTCAGAAGTTAGTCTTTGTTCATCTTGAACTAACAGCATAATAATTACCACAGTGTCTGGCAAATAATCAGCTTAGCTCAATAAATATTAGCAATTAATAATAATAAGTGAGAACCAATATTATAAAACTTGCTTATAATCAGTATAAAATGAGCAACATAGTTATAAGGACCAATAAATATAAAACTGAGAGAAGAAACTACATAGTAGCCAAAATATATTTTTTGCTGAGTTAGCCAAAAAAAGCAGTTTGGTTTTTTTTATTTCATCAGTATTTCATAATCTTTGCTTATATGTTTGGTGGCTGTTTTGGAAGGGGTGATGTCAAAACTAATAATCATGATGGCCTTTTATATTTATAGCATACTCATGTCACAAAATACTTTCACAGGCATTTTGCTTTGCAATAACTGTAATAGCTAACATTTTCTTGTTTTAGAAGCGTAGGAACATTGACACAACATTGTAAACTGACTATAACTCAATTAAAAAAAAAAAGAAATGTAAAAATAAGGGGGAGGAACTGAAGGTTAAAAAAATACAACGACTATTTTAAAGAGGCAGAAGTTATTTTCATTCTAAGTTCCTGAATTTTCTTCCATGGGAGTGTGGCGAATATAGATAAAGCGATTTATATTTTTAACACAATTAGTGAATCAGCAGAAGGTGTTGAATTGGATTTAGTCTGCCTCAAAGATTCAGTCACTTCGGTTTAAATAATTTGCAGTGTTAAATTAAAAAGTTTTGATGCAAATGCACAAATCATTTGGAGACAAAGCTTGATTTTCCTTATTAATGAAGGATAGGGTCTTGATGTCATTTTTGCTGTTACTTAAATGTAAAAATTGTATTAAAAATTCAGAGAACATATGTCATTCATCTGTTCTCCTTTTAGCATTCTAAGTGAAACTGTTTTCAGAATTGGTGCTTTAAAGCAGACTAACACGTAAATGACATACAATTTACTGCTTACCTATGTTTCTGTTTCTTCAAATTGTATATAAACTGAAAGTTAAACCCAACCATTCTGTACTAATTGATGCTGAAGCACAAGGAGAGAGAATAGACATGTGAGGGCAAACATTTACATTAAAATTTAAGGAATAAACCTATTATCTGAAAGTATTCATAATGTTTCTTATATATATATCTAAATGTCTTTCTATTCTAAGAAATATGTGGATACTGACTAGTTTAGACATTCACATGCTTCATGGAAAAGATCTCAAATTACCTTCTAGCTCTGTAGCTCTGTGACACTTCAGTGGCTTTATCAGCATTATGTTATTGGTGAAATTTATTAAAAAAGAAAGCAGCTTTTTACGTTCAAAGTGGATGAGATCTAAAAACTTTTTCTAAGGTTATTTAATACTAGCATTACTTTTAATGAATACTTACTTTTTAAATGATTATAATTTCAGTGCTGTTTGTATTTTTAAAAACGGAGAATGTCATCAATTATTCCATAATATTCTAAATAACAGTGACATTCCCAGAAGGGATTGATAGGTCTTTAATATATGTTGTTAAAAATGTGAAGGTATTACATAATATCTAACTAGATTCAGAAATTACATTATGATGATGATGAGTTAATGTGCTCCTATTTTCTAGGCAATATAATGACCACACATGCTATTATTCAACAGTTGGACATCTAATTCAAATATTTACTTTTCATTAAATACTTTAGTCATTCATGAAATATTTTTTGAGGCTTTTATGTGCCAGACACTCTTCAAGTCACTGAGGACACATCCTTGAATAAAACAAACATAAGTCCCTACTATTGTGGCACTAACATTCTAATATGGGAAGATTTTTTAAAAATGCAATAAATAAGACAAAATGTATTGTTCTCTAAATAGTGCTAAGGGCTGTGGGAAAAAAAATAAACCAGGGAAAGGTGTTAGAAAATGCTGGTAAGGGATAAAATTGTAAATAGGGTGGTGAGGAAAGGCCTCACTGAGGAAGTGACATTGGAAGGAAGATGTAGGGGTGGAGGGAGAGGCCTCCTACAGATATAATAGAAAGTGTAAATTCCAAAGTTCTTGAGGTGGAAGTGCTTTTTTTAAGAAGCAGCAAGGATATCCTGGGGTTGGAATGAAATGAAGGCGGGTAAGAGTGATGGGAAATGAGATTAGGTAGATAGGGTAAGTGGTGACCATGGCAAGGAATTTGGCTTTTGTTCTAACTGATATGGAAAGCTATTGGAAGATTTTAAGCAGAGGGATGGTTTTACTGAACTGTAACTACTTAACAGGAGTAGTCTGGCTGCTGAGTTGAGAATAGAGTGAATGGGGGCAAGAAAGTCAGCAATGAGCCAAGGTAAGAGGTTATTTCAATAATATCTGCAAAAGATGGTAGGAGCACACTGGGGAGAAGTAGTTAGACTCAATATATTTTGCAACTACAACCCAAGGTGAGATACTTCCGAAGCTGAGAACAATTCAGACCCAGAGAGGCTGAAGTTTGGCTTAGGACAGGGCCAGGTACTGGTAGAGCTGTCATCAGATGACAGGTTTTCTACCCCATTTGATACTTTCTCAATAATCTCACTTGTATAAGAGTTAAAATAACTCATCCTTTGAAATCATATTGGAAAATGAAAAATATTACTTAAACCAATGTATTAGGATTCGTGGTTTAAAATTAAATGAGAATATTTTGAAGTTTCCACGTGTTTTATATCACTTTATTCCAAAGTTCACACTGATTTGCCTGGCATACTGGACAGCTTAGATCTGGGTTGATTCTTTTCCTGTTTGTCCAACTGGTTAACGTCTGACTCTATTCTTTCACTATTCATGAGTTTTCTAAATGATTCTTGAGTACCTCGTATGGTGCCAGATCCTGGAGTTTAGCTACTACCTGACTCCACTGAGACTTCTCCTTGGCCATCCTTGGGTGCTGTTGGTCACTCACTCCTTGGTACTCCTGAGGCACTGATACATACCTCTCTTATAACATTTATTGCCATGAATGACATTTATCTGTTTAACTGCCTTGTTTCCTCATGAAATTTTAAGCAGTTTGAGGTCAAGATTGTCTTATTTATCTTTGCATTTTCAGAAATTAGCACAATGCCTCACACATAGGTGTTCACTGAAGGATGAATCAATCAATTTTACTCAAAAGAATTAGGTTTGGGACCACTTTCTGGTTTTGTTTCATTTTTTTTTTCTTTCTTAGATCTCATTCTTTGCAAGGTGAATGATCAATAAAACAGATCACTGAAAAGTTACAAAATACTATTTGATTAATATCAGTAATTAGCTAAACTCTGAGAATGGTTGTATAAAATTAAATAGATGCCAGAAGAAAAAATTATGATTGATTTGATGATTTGGAGCAAAATCTTGATGAATAGATAATGATTTTCCATTTATATCTTGTATATTCAAGTTCATAAACAAGCTACTAAAAATAAGTGAAGATTTGTTCCTTAATTTACCAAATATTTATGGAGCACTTATTATATCAGGATTTGCCAAATGCTGTTGGTTCATGAAATGCTTTTAGGTGCATATGGACATTTAAAATTTTTAATTTATTTTAATTTGTTTAGATTAATGTGTAATTCATGGACATTATTTCTTAGGAAGAAGTTGAACTTTTTAGAAAGTAAGTTGATTTGAAGAAAAATGTTAATGAAGGAAGCAAAAATAATGAGGGAGATGTACAAATATTAAACGTTTGAGAAATATTACACCATGAATCAGAAAGTGGCAACCAAGAGATTTCCACAGAGACCCATTCTCTCTGACCAGACAAATGGACCATGAAGCATTATAGCTGATAATGAAGCTGAGTTTCAGGAAGAAATAGCATTTCTTTTCAGTTTTAATAAGAAAAGAATTAGAATTTCAGCTCTTTTTCTTCTTGTTACTGTTGCCTTTAAATTTATATATCCGAGTGACTTAGCATATCCTTACTGACTGGTCTCATCTGCATCTCTTCCACTTCCCTTCTGCTTTCCTTTTTCTTGAACTCTGTCTTTTTAAATCATCCTCATCCTCCCTATCACCAAGGAAGAGTTCAAAGAGACAGAATAGGCTTAAATTTGCACTATAAGAGATTTTACCCAAGTATTTTTTATGGTGAAATGAACATTGAGACATATACGTTTGAATACCAATCAAAAACTTATAAGTGCTCTATGGCTCTATGGTTAGTTCTGTCTGTCTGTCTGTCTGTCTCTCTCCTCTCTCTCTCTTTTTTTGTTAACCAAAGCCAAACATTGCTTAATTTAAAATAAACTTAGAGAATGAGGACAACTAGTTAAATTGCATCTTTAAGGTCTAACAAACTTTGAAACGTTTTTGTAAGGATATTTGAAACGCAAGAAATTGCGGGATATAAAATTGTTACTTGATTCAACATATGTTATTTTTCCTTTGGGTTTATCCCAAATCCCACCATACCTATCTAATTATTTAACTATGTAATGAAATTCTCAATATCCAAACAAATGTTCAGATTTGATTACAAGATGGTTATTTCCAAACAGTTTCCTATAAGAGATTAATACAATGAAATTTGTGACTTAACAAGATATATTTCTACTAATTTTGAACCTCTTAAAATACCATCTAATGATACTAAATAAAAGCTCCATCATTTCCCCTATTTGCTTTTGGTTTCAGCTGCATAACTTTATAATTTGAAAGGTTCATCAATAGAAACTGATAAGAGAAATAAAACCCAAACTAATTTTACTTCATTTAGCATCTATTGATCATACTGGAAGCTGTTTAAATCTTTCTTGCTTCGATCTCTCATAAAGTCATTCAAACCTAGAAGAGAGTTAGAAATTGATATCCACATAGATGGGCATAACCAGAGAACTATGAATAGATCATTTAGATTTCATTTTTCCTCATCATTTTTCCTGGAATATTGGTAAAGGAGTCTCATATGCCACTGGCTTATCCTTCTGGGATTTTTTTCCCCCAGATTATTCAAGTGATACTGGAAAAATGTGAGATTCAAGGCTTCTTGTTATGTATTCTCAGTATCCAATATTGTATGAATTCTAAATACCGTTCCCCCACCCCGCTCCTGCCAAAACCAAATGGATAGGACTTCTACTTTTCATGGGAAATTTTTTCTGCTTTGGATCTACTCACAGATTATTTATTGACAATTAAACTACAGGACAGGTTTTATCAAAATTTAATGTGTGTGTGAATCATTCAGAGAACTTTTTAAAGAGCAGATTTGTTTAGTAGGTCTGGGGTGAGGTCTGAGATCCTGCATTTCTAGTAAGCACCTGGGTTACAAGCTCTTGCTGCTTATACAGGAACTGCCCTTTGAGGAGCACGAGACTATAGCAGAGTTGTTCAACATGGTGTAGTCTGAGGACTATCTCCATTCAAATTAGCTTGGGATGCTCATTAGGATGCAAATCCTTAGTCCCCAACCTGTTTGTACAGAGACAGAATCTATGTGGGTACCCTTTACTTCTAGGAACAAGCATGTTTAAACAAGTGTTCCAGGTTATTTTTACATATATTAAATTTAAAAAAAAAAGGAAAAACAAAAAACAGTCAACAACTTTGTATCAAGCAGCACTGTAGTTCTATACTTTTCCTAGGAGCACAGAGAGGGTTGAGTAGGCATTGGAAGAGTGGGCTAAGAGGTAACAGTGGTTTGCTTCCTTGAAAATCCTATCTGGTGTTGTGGTTCATGAAAATGTTCACATTAGCATTCTGGGAGGAATGCTATGGATTCATTTGGACATGGATACAAAGATGTTCAAAGCAGTGTTATCTACAATACAGATTGGAAACCATCTTTGTAGTTCCTTGAATAGGAGATTGGCTGAATAGCTTGTGACATACATTCCCATCGAAACGCTGTGTAGCCAGTAAAAATGATGATATGGATCCATGTTTATATGTTTATTTTCATTGAAAGATATTCCCTATATTGTTAAATGAAAGAGGATTCACAAGGCATGATAATACTAATGATAATATTTAAAATAAATACCATATTTAGTTCACTAATGTAGTCTAAGTGCTTAATCAGAGAGCTCTTAATAAATACTTGTTAGATGAATGAACATGTTGAGTGCTTTATATGCCTCAGAGATTGTTCTAAGAGTTGTATTTCTATCATCTCATTTATCTTTACAACAACCCACTGAGGCATAGGTATCATTACCCATATATAACAGATGAGAAACCTGAATCTCAGAGAGATTAAGCAGATTGTCCAAAGTCATGAAGGTAATAACTGGCAAGATCTGGTTTGGAATGATCTGATTCAAAGCCTATGTCTTCACATATTTTTGGTTTAATTATTTTAGAAAGTTGTGCATATATATAATAGAAAACATTCTTAAAATGTTTACAGCAAACTATTAGCAGAGGTTAATTGTGATCTGAGTGGTGGGATTGTAGGGGTTTCTTACTCTTCTTTGTCTATATATTTCAAAATGAACGTGGATTACAGTGACAGTCCCCCTTATCCATAGTTTTATTTTTCACACTTTCAGTTAGCCATGGTCAACCGCAGTCCTAAAATATTAAATGGAAAATTCCAGAAATAAACAGTTTATAAAATTTAAATTGTGCACTGTTCATAGTAGTGTGATGAAATCTCAAGCTGTCTGGCTCTGTTCGTCCCTGGGGTGTGAGTCATCCCTTTGTCCAGCGTGTCCCACCCAGTAGTCAGTGACTATCTAGGTTATCAGATCAGATAGACTGTTGCAGTGCTTGTGTTCCAGGATTTCCCTTAATAATGGCCCCAAAGCACGAAAGTAGTGATGCTGGCAATTCAGATATGCCAAAAAGGGGCCATAAAGTGAGAAGCTGGAAGTTCTTGACCTAATACAGAAAGAAAAAAATCATATGCTGAGGTTGCTAAGATCTACAGTAAGAAGCAATCTTCTATCTGTTAACTTGTGAAGAAAGGAAAAGAAATTCATGCTAGTTTTGCTGTTGCACCTCAAACTGCAAAAGTTTCAGACACAGTGTGTGGTAAATTCTTGGTTAAGGTGGAAAAGGCATTAAATTTGTACAATAAGATAATTTGAGAGAAAGACCACAGTCACATAACTTTTATTACAGTATATTGTTATTATAATTGTTCTATTTTATTATTAGTTACTTTCGTTAATCTCTTACTGTGCCTAATTTATAAATTAAACTTTATCATAGGTATGCATGTATAGAAAAACACATAGTACATATGGGGTTCAGTATTATATCTACAGTTTCAGGTATCCACTAGGGGTTTTGGAATGTTCCCCCAGTGATAAAGCAGAACTACTATACTTTCATAATAAAATTCCCGTATTAAAAAGGGACTTTCTGTCATTTCACCATCATTACCAACAAAAAGGCATTTTGGGCATTTTTCTTTCTAGAAGGAATAAATCATTCCCTTTCCTATGCTATGTCAAAACCCAGTTTCACATCTACTTTTTGCTCTTCTCACTCTTTTATAGTAATTATTGTTTCAATTTTGTCTCTTTCCAACTTAACCAAGTTGGAGAGTGTATTTGATTTATGTTTTTATTTTTAGGGCTAATATGGTGCTTGGGGCACCAGGCATAAATACAAAGAGATTTATCTAGTTGAAAAAAGAGCCTTAAAAATAGTAAAATCACTGTTCGTTATTGTATTTTTCTTTGCCCCTTTCCTTGTGCAGTAAATATTACATGTTTGTTCCTATTCTCTGCTGTGGCAAAGCGAGTCTCTCCTGCCCTTTTATCTTCTATTGCTAAGAGCAGTAGCCACTAAGTGTAAAAAATCAAAACAAAGCACTTTCCCACCTCCCTGATGGAGTAAAAGCAGTGAAGCCCAAAAAATGCTTAGTTACCAAAAGCCACGCCAGATGTCTAATCGAAGGGGTATTGATTTTAGCTAGTAAATAGCCCTTAATATAGTTGAAACTTGGGTTGAATATGCAGCCTGGTAATTAGCTAATAAAGCAAACGAGGGCTGGGGAGAATGTGGTACAGTTGGATAAGCAGCAGCCTGTCATCCAGGAAGCTTGCCTAGGTCTAATTCCTTCTCCTACAGAGGACTCGAGTTACCTTTAGGACTCCATGCCTAGTGTTTTCAGCCATTAAGTAAAGGGGGGGAAAAACTATAAACTTATCATAGGGCCTGAGATACAACTAAAAGCAGTTGTAAACGTTTTGCAAATATTACATGCAATAGAAATCCTTCCTGAAGACAGATGTTGCAATTTAATAATCTTAAGTGGGAAGGTTTAATAACTACTTTAGATCATTAGGATAATGTTTAGTGCCCTAGGATAATTATTAAACAATTCTCGGTTTGCTAAATCATCTGATACTCCAGAGAAATCCATAGCCTGATTAATTTTCGCATTATCCACCAACTGCTCAATGAAACTGTAAAGCGTCAGAGGCCAGTTGGGAAAAAAGAGCAAGAGTGAGAAAAGGACTAAGTTAGCTAGAAGTCACTTTGAGAGGCAAGAAAACCAGGGATGGAGGGTCAGAGAGCAAGGTGGAAGAAAGGGTTAAGTTGCAGGGGTCTCAGAGAAGGGGAATTCGTGTCTAGAGCTTTAGCATCCAAATGCATTGTATCAGGCCTGCACAGAGGTTCTGTTGTTACTATTTGTTTTTAGATTTGGTTGCTAATATTTTCTTAAGTGGGAAAAGCCTTTTGTATAAAAATTCCAGATTTCTGGGTTCTTTTGAAAATTTAGAGTATCAAGTAACACGGCCTAACTCCCCCATGACAGTGATGGACAAGAGCTATATAAACCATGCCCCATTTCTTTTTTCTCAGGATTTTGATTATGAAAATCTTAAGGCAAACTGAAGAGTAGAATTACAAATAAATATCTATTCATCTACCTCTGGATTCAACAATTGTTATTATTTTGCCGTATTTATTATAAAATCAAATCCCTATATCTATACATTTATATTTTTGCTGAACTATCTTAAAATGTTATATTACTTCACCCCTAAATATGTTAGCATGCATTTCTATAATAAGGACAGTTTTGTACATAATTGCGATATTATCACTCTGAAGAAGAAAAATCAATCGTAATTCCCTAAGGTCATCTTTACTCAGTCCATATTCAAATTTCCCCCTTGTTTCCAAAATTTCTTTTCCATTCATTTTCTTTCTTTCTTTCATTTTGGCGGGGGTGGGGGGAGGTAATTAGGTTTATTTACTTATTCTTAGAGGAGGTACTGGGGATTGAACTCAGGACCTCATGCATGCTAAGCATGAGCTCTACCCTCCCCTCGTTCATTTTCTATTCTAGCCAGGATCCAATTAAAACATGCATTGCATTTGTGGGCTAGAATTCAGATCTAAAGGCTTGATTAATTTAGGTTAAACATTTGGGGCAAAAATAAATCCGAGGTGATAATGCAGACTTCATCTTATATCACATAAGCAAGCATATAATATATGTTTTCCTAGCTAGTAACACAGTTTGATCACCAGGTTTAGGTAGAGAGCTCACCTCTTTAGGTGTGGTAGGCGCTCTCCAATTTGCCCCAGACCCACCACTCCTTATTTGTCTTACATCTAGCCTAGTTAATTCATTTACCTTGCCTGGGAGGCCTATGTAAAGGTCAATCTAGAGTATATCACATGCTGCAATCTGGACTGTGTGATAAGAGCACCTAGCCCTGTATCCCTGGAATAATAGAATAGTGCCTGGTTCGTAGGTGATGCTCAGCAAATAGCCTTGGATTGACTAAAATCAGAAACATGTAAGTTAGAAAAATTTGAAAGGAAGTAGGGTTTAGGGGGAAATGCGTCAACTCATACTCCTGAACTATATATGTGGTTCAGCGAAGCCTTGTGCCCTGAGATGGAGAGCAGATTACAGAGTCTCCAGGCAATGGTTCTTTATTTGAGCTGGACAGAAATGTATAATCTAAGTGGAGAAATCAGAATAAGGAGGAAGAATGATTTTAAAATTCTGTGGAACTCAAGGGTTTTGGTTACCTGGGCTTCCTTTTTATGAAGGGCCCTGATGCAGCTTAGGTTTTCTGGAAGCAGATGCTGGGACAGAGTATTGCATGCAGGTTACTATTAGGGGTACTTGTGAGAAGAGGAGTGCAGAAGCAAGAGTGGGTGGAGGGAGAAGCGCAACTGTGATGCAAGCCCAGCAGAACCTCAGTCACCCCCTGTAAGGGAGTTCTGGAGCCATCGGAGTTATTTCCCAATTATCCAGCTAAGCCTTTATACCCCTGCTTCATTCAACCACAGGGTAAGGACTAGTCCAGGAAAGGAATGACCTTGAATGAGGAAGCTTTCTGCAGTAGAGGCAAATTCTAAAAGAGTTGAAGCTGAAAATGCTTCCAGCAACTGGCGCAAGAAGTTCTGCTTGAAGGAGGATCCGGTAGAGGCCAGACATTCAAAATCAGCATTACTGGACTGAAATTAGGGTTAGCAGGACCTTACTCTCTCCAGCAGATCTGGAGGGGCGGGAATCCATTCCTTGCTTCTTCAAGCTCCTGCTGGCTGCTGGCATTCTTGAGCTTGTCTCCAGCCTGCGTCCCTCATGACACTGTCTTCTACTTTTCCATCTGTGTAAAACCCCTCTATTACTTCTCTCTTAAAAGGAAGGACACGTGTGATTGCATTTAGGGTCCACTCTGATAATTCAGGATAACCTCATCATCTGGGGCTCCTTAGTTAAATCATATCCACTAATACTCCCCCCTCCTAGGGTGACATTCAGAAGTCCCAGGGAGGCCACTATTCTGCCCACCACAGGACAGCTTTTAAGTCTTTACTTTAGCTCCATAAACTTGAGGACAATTTGCTTTTCGCATAGCCCAAAAGCAGGAATGTAAATTGTGTTTAGGGTAAGGAAGATAATGGAAAAGCTGGAATTCCACCCTGTGGTGCTCTGAGACCCACTGCAGGAAGACGGTCTTCAGGAGGGCTGGAATTTTACTCTATTTCAAGTTCCCAAGAGGATCAGGTTGATAGTGAAGGGCACATGCTCAGGAAAAAATGTCTTCCTCCATATCTGACTATTGAAAGATATATTTAGCATACACAGACACTAAATTTACTAGAAACAAAAACAATTTTCAGATGCCCTGACACCAGTTTCTAGCTTTTCATCACATGTCAAGTTGTCTCAGTTCTCAAGAAACTTGACCACAGTTAAACGTTAAGCAGCAAGGAAAAGGGATTATCTATTTATAGTGTGATCTAGAATTTTTTTTTAACTAGATGACTTTTTTATTATTGAAGTAAAACAAATTTTTAAAATAACAGGCTTTCCATTTAGTTGTCAAATTTCTCCTTGATGAAGGTTACACTGAATCACTCTCTTCTGTTTTAAGCACCACCACTCCCCTCCCCTAAAGAGCTATTTCGAAAATAAACAGATAAAGATAACAGAACAAGATGCTCTACTTTTCTATGGTTCATTTTCAGCTTTGCATGATGCTTTTGCTAATAGCGGAGGAATGAAGGAGATTCCCTTCTGAGTCCAAGGTATTTACTGAGGAAACAGCACCTGTTACTCTCTGGCCCACACCCCTGTGTGTAAAGGGACTTTCTCTTGGCTTAGCAGAAATTAGGTCAATGCCCATGTGCTTCAAGGCTGCTGAGTTAAGACACAGTGTTCTTCTCATTTTAAAGCTAATCACGCACAGACACAAACCCCACCCATTGCTACTGTTGCTCTATATTTTGCTGTTCAGATTCATTCATTTAAAAAAGAAATCACATAATAACATTACAGACTGTGGTCAAGTCTGTTTCAAGTATTTACTGCTGAGATTTAAGCCGTCTCCAGGTTATGTAACAGGTATTCAGAGATGGAACTGAACAATCTCCAGTTTCCTGGGCTGTTTACTCTTGGCTCAGTCACCTCTTTCACTAAATCATAACCAGAGTTAACTCCATTTTGTTTCAGCTCCACGTCAGAACCTAATACTTATGTATGTTCTCTGCATGAGTTTCTTGGGACATTTCTGCTTACCCACAACTTTCCTCCTGCTATTAAATAGGAGGCTATGTTCCAGAGACATTACTCGATTTATATCACAAACATTTGCAAAAGCTTATTTTCAGTGCTGCCTTGTCCTAGGAACAGAGTAGATGCCTGCCCAAGGAAGGAGTTCACATTTCCTTTACCCTCAAGACCTTTAAATCTAAGTAAGTTTCCTGGTGCCACTTTATATTGATGCTTTAAAATTTTATTTTAAAATACTTTTCCCAGATTCTTGTAAAGCAGAAATAAAACTTCAAGTACCCTTTTAAAATATATTTAGTATTTTTATCTCATCCTTTCAGGGATCATATACTGTATTTTCATCTCATTCTTGATTCTGACTCTGAGAATCAATGACGTGGGAAGAGTTTCTGTTGGATATTTTTAAATGTCTATAATCCTGCTTTCAAGAATTCAAGTAACAAGGAGGTGGAGGCCCACTAAGTGATAAATGAGCTGCCCTTATCTCCAAGCCCCGAATGTACTGGTCCGGTCCTGTTCAAGGATTTTTAAAAGATTTTCATGGACAGCATTGCTAATCTTTTAGAAACTGTATATTAGGGATTTTGTTTGTTAGTTTGGTGATAGTAAACTTGTAGTCGTTAATGCTTGGTTATCTTCTTAATGTTTTAACTATTGTTAATAGTGGATAAAATTATAGGTGCATACAGTACTTCCTAAGTTATGTAAACTACTAAAATAATAGAATGGAAGAAAGACGTGAGCCTACACAGCAATCAGAGCTCAGAACAAAGGTGTCTTGGCCCAATGTTGGACCAAGGGTCAGAATGCCTGGGGGTTAGGGAAGAGAAATGAAATTGGTGATACTTTTATTGACAACCTATATGTCAGGCATTTGACATTTATTATCCCATTCCATCCCAGTTTGGCTGTTGCTAGCTATGATATCTTGGGCATGTTACCTAACAATTCTGTGCCTCAATTTCCTGTTTGTAAAAAGAAAGCAAAAGAAATGAAAAAACTCATAGTTATTCTGAGGATTAAAGATTACATACACCTTGTTAAGACTAGTGCCCGACACAGAGTAAATAATATTGAATGTTCGCTATTAACATCCTCACTGATGAGGAAACCAAGACTCTGGGAGACTGGCCACAGTTGAAGAACTTAGAAGAGGATGGATTTGAAGAACACTGTTCTCTATACCAAGCAGTTTCTCATTTTAGTCTTGGCTCTAGGTTTAGCTAACTTTGTAAGCTTAGGTAAAGTACTTATACCTATGGGCCTTGGTTTCATCCTTTGTAAAACAAAAGTGTGGGCGTTAATATCATTTATGGCCCCTTTTGTTCCTTACATTCCATAGATTTGATTATGAGCTTTGGTAACCAATGAAATTTTGTTTCTCTCTAGAAATGGGCAGGGCATAAAACAGTGGACCCTGGGCATGATGCAGATATGGTCATAAAAGGCATGTAATAGAATTGTCACTGGAAGGTTCCCCATGTTGGGGAAAGTTCACCCCTAGCAGTTGGGTTTCCGATGTCTAAGTAGCAGGTAACTTACTCTCTGGGCTTGGGAAGGGAAGAACTTCTTGCTCATTTTGTTATACTGGAATACAGAAAATAACCTAAATTTACCAGATAGTGCTACAAAAGCAAGATAAATTAATGGTGGGCAAACTTAGGCTTTGTTAACATAGAAACAAATGAAAAGGGGAAAGCTTTTCAGATTTTGGTAGCCATGTGAGGCTGCAAACCCATGACAGTCCTCAAGTTTTCTTAGGCAGACTAGAAAAGGGTTAGGTAGCACCAAAGTTATCTGACACCCTCAGTCTGAAAGACAGTAAACATAGTTTCATTCCAAATGCTGAGTCATGCTTATAATGACTAGGAGAAACACTTAAGAGTAACTTCCCCGAGGCTGGTCTTCAGTAGACTGCCTTCTGCTGAAATAATTACTTCATGTTTTTAATTCGGTTATGATAAGTGCTTCCTCTCCTCCACCTTCACTCAGTTTTCTCCCTTTTCAGGCTTCGACGTGTTTAGTTTGTTTGGTTTTGTTTTAATTCCATGAGAGGCTGTAGCTAGTGTATATGTGTATAGGCAAAGTTTTTTTTGTGTGTGGATCTAGTGTAATACTTAATTCTAAACGGTAATCCCTAAATTAATGATTATTCCCCTCTTCCCCGCAAAATTATCTTAATAACGAAAATAAATTGCTTAGACATGTGGGAAATTACACTCCTGTTAGATACCCCAATCAGCAACCAAACTCTTTTAGTGGAATTCTTGTCATGATAAGCAAGATACAGGGACAGAGATATAGAGGTGGAATGCTACTTTAGGTGTTCATAAATAGTATCTTAAGTTTTAAAGCATTATGTAGAAGGCTAAAAAGAAAAATTCATTTTCATACTTTATTCCATCTAGAAAATAGTGATGGAGTAAATAGGAAATAATTTTGATTTTGTAAGTCTCTGTGGGTCTTAAAGAAGTATCATAAACTTCTGCATTTTGAAATTATCTAGCATATCTCTCTAAAAATTAACTTTTTTTTAAACCACTTGGCCTTGAATAAAAGTGGATGCCTAACTTATATTGAGTAATTTCAAATGGGCTATGTTTTCACACAGCAGTTGGAAGTAACTATTTCACAACAATTTCTAATTAAAATTTTTCAAGGCTGTAGTTGAGATTAGATATATATATATGGAGCCTGGGGAAGAGGAGGGCTCAGGTGGGCTGTTTAGAAAAAGGTCAGAGTAGGCTTATCATGTTAAGCTTTCTTATCTCTCCTCCCTTAACCCCTCCCATACACACCTTTCTTCCTTTGATTCCTTTCCTGAATTCCACCCATGCTTACGTCCTTCTTGCTTTCCTTTGGTTGCTTTGGGCCCCAATTTTGGCAAGTGAAATCATGTCCAGTGCTTCTGACTTTTCCCACCTCAACATTTTCTACCTCTTCCCATTTTCTGTTCCATCAGGGTCTGACTTGGACTGTACCATCATGAATGATCATGGATTATTGATGAGAACTGAATCCCTGCTGGCTTGTTAGCTTAGCAAGGTGACTAGGACATGTGGGGAAAATAAACAGTATACATAATAGGGCCTCAAACAAATCGTTCACTTAAGTATTCATTTCAAGTCAATTAACAATGATCAAACATCTATTATGTTATAGGCACTGTGCTAGGCACCAGAGTACAAAAGTGAATAATAGTAGGTGGTCACCATTTCCAATCACTGAACTGTTCTGGGAGAGTTAGTGGGAGGGCAGGAAATCCAGAATTTGGCACCTCTATTCAACTAGATTATTCCTTTTCTGTGTAACATGTTGCTCTTCTAGACAAATGTTTAGGATTTGAAAAAAAAAAAAAGTGAAACCAATGGTCTATCACAGGGGTTTTCAACCCTGCCTGGGTGCTTGTGTGAATCTTGTGTTTTCAAACAGTAGTGTGCATCTGAATCTCCCCAAGGGCTTGTTCAATCAGTTAGGCTCCCGGTCCCAAAGTTTAAGAATCAGGTAGTCTGGAGCGAGGCCGAGAATTTTCATTTCTAGCAAGTTCTCTGGTGATGCTGACTTCTGCTCGCTCCCCTAGCCACACTTTGAGACCCACAGTTTTAAAATATAAAGATTTTCAGGTTCCATCCACAGACTGATTCAGTTCGTGTGGGGATGGAAACCGGACATCGATCATTTAACGTCCACTCCCCTCTCCCGTCCCCCATCTGTAATGTGTATCCAAGGCTGAGAACCACTGTTCCACTGGATACACTACCCATTGGATAGGCAGGTTTCCTGTTATTAAGAGTTTGGGGTGCAATAAATCTACATATTCCTCTGGGTCAATTATAATAATTCTTTGGTATTTAAAGAAATTAGTAAATGTCTTAGTAAATAATTGGCTGAAAAAAAGAAAAACCCACCCCTGGGATTTCAGTTCAAAGGCTGCCACTTTTTGGAAGGCCTTTCCAAACCTTCCCTGGGTATGTTTCAACACCACGGTAGAAACGTTACGTGTAAAACTCCCAGAGATCTTCAGAGGAAAAACCTTAAAGAAATGGGTCCATTTAAACACCACCTGCGCCCTCCTTGGGTCCCCTTGGACTCGCCTGCCTGCCTAGCTGTTGTAGTTCCAACAAGTGAGCTGGGCATGCTCAGTGGGCAGGGTCGGTTTTAGGGGTGCAACTGGGAAGCCTGCTGCTTTGCTACCCGGGCTCTTCCCCTCCCCCCACCTGTACGAGGCTGGGCCTGAGGAGCCTGTGCTCAGCATCCTACCCCGATGCCTGGGCCTGGTCTTCCCTGCGGGTCCCCGCGCCGACATTCAGGCGAGGGTCAGGAGGCCGGGTGCTTCTCCAGAGTGCGCGGGGCGGGGGGGGGGGGGGAAGCCGGGGCGAGGGCTTTGGGCTCTGACGACGGGGTCCCAGGGGTCCGCCCGCCTCCCAGACGCGTTTCTAGGCCAGGGGAAGCCTGCCTGCGGAGTAGGGGAAACCAAATTCGGGGGCAGGGGACGAGAAATCAGGTAAGCCAGCCCCGCCAGCTTGCAGGCGGGCGTGCTCTCTGTCTTGTTCAGGTGGCGAGGGCGGGCCGCACGGGGGTGGGGGGGCAGAGGAAATCGGTCACCTCCACCGTCCTCTCCCGGCCTAGCCTAGCTGAGGCTTCCCGGCCCGCCAGCCGCCTGGCCAGGCGAGGCGGAGCGCCTGGAGTGCCGCCCGGTGCTCCACAGCCTGGGGAGAGGACCCATCGTCCGCCGCGCCGCCACCCCACCCGGCGGGCCCATCGTCCTCGCGTCCCCGTTAGTCACGTTCACTGGGCGGCGGAGACCTTGCTCGCTCGCTGGTTCGCAACGCTTACCCCTTCCCCCCGCCGGGTCCCCCGCCTCCACTTCCGCGGTTCCCCGCCGGCCCAGAGGAGCCTGGGCCCGAGGTATTCTGCGGGATGTGGCGGCCGCGCGGCCGGGGTCGGCCCTCGGGGAGGGGAGCGGGAGGAGCAAGTTGCCGGGGAGGGGGGCGCGGCGGCGCTGGGCGCGTCGGGTTACAGTCGCCCTGCCTGCCCCCGGTGACAAGCACGCGCGCCTCGAGTACCGGGGCCGCGGCTCTGATTCGGGGGGGAGGCAGAGACTCCGCCCCTGCCGGAGGAACCGGGCGCTCCTGCTCTGTCTCCCCTCGCGCGAGAGGATCAACCTCAGGTGTGTGCTTCCTGGGAGACCCTCTCCGCCCCCGCCCCCAGGGTTGTAGTGGGGGGAGTGGTCTCTCTCTGACCCGGTGAGTCCGGTGTTGGGGTGGCGGCGGAATCTTCGGAAAGATTTAGAATTTCTCCCCATCGACAGAAACGTGGGCTCCTTCTTATACAGGGTTTAGCTCTTTTGGAGGGCGATGGGGTGTAATACACTTACCTCCTTAGCTAAGAGGCAGGACTTTTGGGCTAGGGTTGGTATCTAACTCAAAGTTTGTTACAAACTTTTGGCTTGTGGATGTCGCTTGTCTGATAAGGACTGTTGCTCCCTTCTGAAGCAAGGGAGGGAAAGATTCTAGAAGGGGATTGAGGCTTCTTTGAGGATCTTAACTGCTGGAGTGTGACAGTTCTAGGAGGAAATAGAAAGTGTACACTGATGAAATTAACACAGCCTCCACTCCCCACGTAGTAACTTAAAGGAGCAAAAATAGATTTGCAAAGAGTGCTCCAGCAGGAAGGTACAGCCCTGTGAATGAAGTCCTGATCTTAGCCTTAGGTCTCTGGACTGTCTTCCATCTAATGCTAAAACTGTGTTCCTCTGGAGTTCCAAAGTAATTTACAAATGCAAATTCTCTCCAGGTCTTAGTGACAAGGGCCAACCCAAATGACACAACACATAAATATCATGGGGGTGGAGGCAGCTATAGAAATGGCTCCTAGCTAATTTAGTCAACTTTTATACTTGTAGAAATAGGTGAGGGAAGGAAGGGTAAGTTCCACTGAGTCTTCATTGCTTAAAATAAAACTTAGAATTTTGCATATGTTCCCAAGTTTAATAGATGTGAAGTTTCATTTAGGAGTGTGGAGGGTAATGAGAACTGCCACACTCGGGCCAAACACTTCCTGATAGCTACTTCCCACTCTAATCTCTGAGTGCTATAGTTCTTGCTGGCCATGGACTGAGTGCTGGATGCCTTTGCCCAATGGGCACCATGTGCAGCATGGGAAACCTTGTGATGAGGATGTTGAAACCGTCTTGTGTTACTCATATGGGGATTATGTTGAGTTACAACACTCCCTTGATTTTTCCAAATAATGCAGCTGTACCTTAGTAATAACAAATAAAGGCAAAATTTGCAGTTTGAGAACCAACATTGTTGGCCCTGTCCATTCTGATATCTCACACAGTCACTTTATTTTATAAAGACTTTCTGAGCAGCATTAATACTCTGCTTCCTTCTCTCTCCCTCTGTTTGTTAAAAGATGCAATGGCTTAGCTTAGTTCGACAAGAGGGCCACAGTGTTACCATTCATAACCACCCCCCCATTCTGTTTTTGTAACTATTTAATCTCATAGATATTTAGAAATACTTGACTATCATTGTACGTAAGTCATATTGGTAAACTATTATAACTCTCAAATATCCTGTTTGGGTATTTGTCTTCTGCTTTCATCACTAGAATGTAAGCTTTATGAGGGGCTTGGTCTGCCTCACATACTTTCTTATTTCTGATGTCTACAATGATGACTAGCTTGTGGTAAGTGCTCAATAAATGTTTTTTCAATGAGTGACTGAACTGTGGGATAAATTTTGCTGAGTGTAGTCGGGGAAAGGAAACCAAAGTCTTTGTCCTTAGGTTAAACTATTCAGCCTCACTGGGCCTCAGTGTCTTGTTGACAAAATGTGGATGATAATATATGATATAACACATGTAAAATTGCTAGTGATGTTCCTGTCCGGTAGTAGACTTCAAAATATTAGCTTTCTTCCTTCTTCTATATTTTTCTTTTTATATTCAAAAAGGGAAGATTTGGGCAAAGAATGCAGTTGCCTAGATAATTTAGCTCTTGCATGTTGTGAATGAATTATCCAGGCTTTTCCCCCTTTAATTTTGTGGGTATGGTGGGGGCAGGGCATGGAGGAAGAGAGGTTAGTGGCAACTATAGTTATTTGAGAAGGGAAGCAATTTCTAGACCATTATCTAATTTCTCCTTTTTTTTTTTTTTTTTTTTTACTGTGGTGATGTTTCTGCTTAGGTTTCCCAAAACTTGATTTTTTTTTTACTTGTCAATGATCAGACACACTACACTGTCCTAAGTGCAGAAGCAACACTTTAGAAAGAGCATTAGGAATCAAATATATGTAACACTTGAGTTATTAAATGAGGTTTTCTGTGGACTTGTGAGGCATTATATAGTAACAAGTTCTAGGTAAAGAAAAAGTATGGCTATCCTGCTTTTGAGAAGTTTAGAGTTTAACAATGTAAAACATAAAGATATCAATTAGGGACCAGTGTAAGATCTTGCATAGTCAAGTAAGTATGGTAAGTCTACTACTTACCCAGTAGTAGAATGGGGTATAACTGTTGGCTATAACTGTTGTGGTTATGGAAGGAAGAGGTTAACTTGGGCTCAAGTAGTTCTTGACAATTTTGTGGTGAAGAGACTGTTGCTTCAGCAACAGAGAGACAAAGTTTCCTGACGATTGCAGTAGATGATCTATCTTTCAAGAATGTTTCCTATTTTGTACTTCAGTATTTTAAAAAGCCAGCACAATCATATATTTTTAAAAATGAAGTTTCTATGGAAAAGCTACAGTACAATTGTGTATGTGCACTCAATAGTACTTTCACTGTGTCTCTGAAATTTTAAAGTCCAGGATTGGAGTTAAAAATTATAACTCTTCACTTTTAACATGCTTGCTTGAAAAAATGTGTCAGATGGCCTGCCTGTTAGTCTATCTGATTGTGTACAATACGATATCTTTTTCATCTGAAGTTTCCGGGGAAAATTACTAGTCATTAAGTTTGAGACCCCTACGACTGGCTAATTTCAGGATTGTTATTTTGGAAGGTAGGGAAGGAATGAATGGCGCTCAACTAGCAGTAATATAAAAGTGGTTTTAGATACTCGTCAAAATACTTAGAAAATTCCATCAGGACTCATTCCCTCTGAGATAAGAAGACAATTTGGAATTTGTGTTAAAGAGAGCGAAGAAGCTAATAAAGGGCATTTTGTATATTTCCTTGTTTCATAATTGTTGACAGGATGGGGGAAAGAAATGTAGGAGGGACAGATGATCAGATTTAACTGCAAGTGAGAAAGGCAAGGGCCCAAATGGCTACAAGCCAGGAAATCTCTAATGACTTTAGACCTCTTCCCGTATTATCTGACTGGGTATTGATCTCAGCAACATTTCAGGAAGAGGAAGCATGAAGAGCTGACAGTTTGAATACCTGAGGATGTTTAGGTAATGACTGTGGTCACAGTTTGTTCAGAACTCTAATTTCATGTCTTGACATGAATGTGACCCTATGGGTTTTTTTTTTCTTTCTTTCTTTCTTGTTTTTCAGGATTTTCATCTTTTGTTGGCAGTTCTTACTGGTTCTTTGTGTTAAATATTTCTTCCTATATTACATCTGTATTCTTGTTTCCCATTTTTCAGTTGAAAACTTTATGGTGATTCTTTCAAAGTAAAATTTCTGCTTTATGCAGCAGACAGTGCATAGTTTCTGGTTTTAATTAGGAAAATGTTTCCCTCCTAAGTAAAAATTTATTGTGACATAATGTATTAACAAAACTTTAAAGCATTATTTGGGGGTATCTTTTAATTTGACCAGCAAAATGAAAAGATTACTAATATATTTTGTAATAGTGAAACACTGTTGAGGTGTGGGTACTGTTTGAACAATGATTGTTTAATTTAGATTTTTCTAGACTCATAGTCTTTAAATGGTGCTATGTCCTCTGTGGAATTTCATATTTGATTATCCACCTATATCTTTCAAATCCCACAAATGATAACAGAAAGAATGTTTTCTGAAAATTAGATTTTTAAAAGCTGCCACTGTCAAATGAGATGGCCTCCGAGTATGACTTGGTGACCTGCTTAGAGAGCTTTATTCCTTACCTTATGTGCACCAGTGACCACGAAGGCTGGTTGGAACACAATAGGAACAAAAGTTGATGTTCAGGGTAAACATTTTGGAAAATTTTCATTAAGATTTTATGAGTTTCAGTAAAACATCCTCAACTTCTAAATGTACTTGAAAAGTGACAAAAATAGTACAGCTCAGAGTACTAGGTTCTCCAAAGTTGTTTTCCTTTTATTTATACTGAAGAAAGAAAGGATGTTTTGTTTCTCCGTGGCAATATCAAAACTGCTTTGATCACATCACTCTTTGCTCCACCCTTCCGTGAGTCACTCTGCCCTATTGGACCACACTCTAAATACTTGTCTTTGAATTCATGGACAGTTGCAGTCTTGCCCCAGTATTAAGGTTCTGCTCTCATCTTCCCCGTGATCTGGTTGAGCTGGACTATGTAGAATTCCCTGGATCTGTTTTATTCCTACTGCTGCCCCTGTGCTAATGCTCTTCCTTCTACTTCACCTCTTTGAAATCCTGCCAATCTTTGAATGTCCTGACCACAGACTACCTCACTGCCCCAGTCAAAAGTCTTTTGTACATTTCCTGAACTCTTCAATTACTCTTTTTATGCCACTAAGTGTCTCATTTACTCCTCTGTATGGTAATTATTTGAAAACACGTATCATTTCCTTTCCTGCAGAAGACCATGCCGAGCAAGGGCTGGATCTTACAGGAGTTTATAGACCTTCATATGCCCAACCCAAGCTCCTTGCATTTGGGGACATTGTTGTAGAGTAAATGTTCTGCTTGTCTTGCATTGTTGTAGAATAAATGTTTGCCTCATAATTCACTCATCTCTTATTTACCCAAAAAATAAGTGAAAGAAATGGGTTGAACAGCAGGTGACACACAGGCAGGTGCATTTCAGATAATCAGTTAAACTGGATACTTTATCTTTTCCTGGCCTTCCCTTTCTCCCTACACATTTGGCAGTTTTTATTTCTGAAGTATGTCTGGGAGGAGGAAAGGAAATTGCTGCATTTGAACTAAAGTTACAAAAGCAATCTGTGAAGAGAACCAGTGGAAGAATCTACAATGAGGAGGTCGTTTCCTGTCCATTGAGGCTCAGCGCTTCCTTCTTTCCCACTGCCCACCTAATCCAGTCTCTTAAGAAAGAATCCAGAAAATGAATTCATAACAAGATAATTGATACAATTCGCTTGTCACCCTCCAAGGTCTCTAGATTCTAAGGGTACAAAACTTTGGGGACAATTTCTGTAGGCTAGGTAGAAGGAGCTTTGGGGGGACAGTGTTTACTTCTGCACATCCCTGAAGCCAAAGTATGGCTTTGGTCAGTCTCTGCACCTGTCCATTTCTTCCTCTGTAAAATGAGTGGCAAGACTGGATGAATTTAAAGCCATAAAAGTGCAAGATATTTTACTGCTCTTGTCCTGCCTGAGGGGAAGCCAGTCTTGGCCAGTTGGTTCTGTTCACCACTGGACCTGATCTGACTTTTCCTCTTACTTCCTGGAGTTTGAAATGTCCTTTCTCTCAGCCTCTCCAGATGTAGCAGTCACATTGGGAGGATGCTGCGTTTCCTGCCTGTCCCTTCTGGCTTGTGCTCAAAGGATCTAGCATAACAAGTATATTTCACTTCTCTCTTTATTATGTTTGCTAATATTAACTCCTTTTCGCCATCCCAACCCACCATTAAGTAGCTGGGATAATGATCTATAAAATACAGATTCCCAGAATTTTAACAGAGGAAGGGGGTTAAAGATCTAACCGAACTCTGTCTTTTTACTATTAATAATAAATAGTAATGATAAATATTTAGAGCAATCACTGTTTTCGAGGCCCTGGGCTAAGCGTTTGCACACATTATTCCCTATGTCAGCAATGAACCCTGTTATATCAATGAGGAAACACAGTTCCAGAGAACTGTAGTGACTCACTCAAAGCCACAGTTATGTTCTGGTATGACAGAAGCTTCTTTGAAAACCATGTAAAGAAATAATAGACCCAAGAGATGATCCCACTTACATTTCTGTCATGTATTTCCTGCTTTTTTTGTTACACTAGATTCCCCTGCTCCACTCGCTGAACTTTGCCTTTTATCACCTCCACTTCCTGATACTTTACACTGTGTTTCAACCGTTTCCACCAGTGGTACTGAACACAGCATGGCATGCCTGCCTGAAACATTATTCCTTGTGATTTGACTTCTAGGAACCCATGACATTGTTAAAATCCTCTTTGGTCTTGATGGATGTGGAAACAACTTGAAACTCGATAACAGTCTGCCTTTTCCACTCCTACACCTGGGTTTGTGAATGCTGTTGGAAAAATAAACACGATCACGCAGACTGGAGGCACCTACAAATTTATGTTCTCCAACTTTAGCCACAAGGCAGCTCTTTTACCTGTTTCTAGACAACAACTTTTCCTATTTCTCAGCATAGTTTTTCCAAACCTTTAGCATTTTTTGAGCATTTTACACCACCTATGGATTTCTTTATCAGAAGTTAATTGTTAGTGGTTAGAGAAGACTAAATTGTTACAACAGAAAGATCTGAAAATAGATAAAAGCACAAACACAACTGATGTTTATTTTTTGATCATATCATACTCTTGGTTGGTGGATGGCTTTCCTCCAACTGGTGATTCAAGCATCCTGGAACCTTTCATTTTGTGACTCTGCCATCCCTTAGGGCTTTGTTTCCAACCGTCTTCAGCTTCTCTGAAAGAGAAGACGCATATCCACTTTCTAAATACTTAGTCTTGAAATGAATGTACCAATTCCACTCACATAGCACCAACCAGAAATTATGTGCACGGTCACACTTATCAACAAAGAGAGATTGGCGAATGTAGTCTAGATGGGAGCGAAAGAGATGGTGGGTTTTTGGTGAAGAGTTATCTTCCCTTTCACCATGTCCTTGCTTTCTGTTACACTGAGAAAACAGGTATCATGTCAACTCTTAATATTTTGCTCTCCCTTCTACACCTTCCCTGTGTCTGAATCCATCAAGTCTATCATTAACTCTAGCTTAGAGGCACGGTTATCCAGAGTTGATGTTTTCCCCAGCACTCTGGATCCCCCATCCCTTCAGCTTCCTTACTCTATGAAATTTCTCCATGTTCACCTGCATTTTAAATATTGACAAGAATGTGCAAGATTCTCCCATCACAATAACAAACAAGACCAAAACCCCAAACTATTCCTCCTCTCTGCACTCTCCTCTAACAACAGGCTTACTCTCTCCTTTCTTTCAAGGTATGCTTCCTGAAAGTATATATTTTTTATGTTATTTTTCTACTTTGTCGGCTGAAATAAATGCACAGCCTAAAAGCTGAGAGTTACAACAAAGACCAGGTAGTTGGGACATTGAAAGATTACTTGTTAACTGAAGAAAACAAGGCATCTCAAATTAAATAATTTAGCGCTCTTCTGTGTATGGGAAGGAGCAAACATTTAGGCTCATTGAAATCATTCCTTTGACCAGCATCTAGCTATCTAGGGCCAGTATCCTGTCCTTTCACACTGTAAGTCCCCTCAGGCTGCAGAGGCCAGCCAGGCTGCCTGCTTGCCTTCACTGTAGGGGGCTGGCGGCAGCAATTGATAACTTGATGGCTTCAGCATTCTTTGTTTACTGATATGGTTTGTAGTATTTTTTGTTCACAACTTCTTTACCTTCCATTCACCCCACAACTGTTGGAAATTTGGCTTCTACCTTAGGTGAATCTGTTCTTGTTAAGCTTATTGGTGTCCTCCTGACTGGCAAATCCATGGGACCTTATTGCTTGAAATTTCTGTGATTGCTGGTTCCCTCTTTTGTGAAATTGAACTTTCACCAGGCTACCATGACTACTCCTTTATGGGTCTCTTTGTGGGTTCTTCCCCTTGATTGGTAGTCCCCAGGGTCTGTTCTTAGTTCCCTGACTTATCTTTGCAGATATTCTTGGTACCTTTAAGTACATCTATAGCTTTGATTTTGATGATTTCAAATCAATATCCCCAACCAGACCCTTTCCCTGAGTTCATACTCTGTATGTTTCCACTTGGATGTCCCACAGTCAACACCGGACTCATCATCTCCCCTCTCCCCACCATGCTGTTTTTCTTCTCATTGAAGAGCACCACCATCCTTTCCCCCATGTAAATCATACACTCATTGCTTGGTTAATCAGTCACCTAATATGTGGCCGGCATTTTTTTACAAATGAAGATTATAGTGGTGTACAAAACAGATACAGTCTCTTCTCTTGTAGAGTTTACATTATCAGGGAGAGGGAAATCTCCCCCTCTGATCCTCTTGAGTTCTTGTGTTTAGACTAATAATAAAATTGACATAAGACATTAACAGGAGAAAAACAAATTTTAATTCGTGCACACAGAGATCTCAGAAATAGAAGCTAAGTGACACAACATTGTAACATGACTATTAATCAATAAAAAAATGTTAAAAAAAAAAGAAAAAGAAATAGGAGCTAAGAATTGGCCAAAGGAGGCAGCTTTTCTACTTTTTAGACAAAGAAACAATATATATGTGAGGAATTAACAGGGCATAGACATTTAGGTTTCGGTGCTCAGGTAGTGAAGAACCTGAACAGAGTCTGGGCTTGAGGTAGTAAATAACAGAAGTAGCAAGGTCTGTTTACACAGGGATCTCTGCCCCAGTGCCCTGTCTCTGGCCATAAGGGTGTCCTACCTCCACATGCAGGGAGTATACCTTTCACATGGGAGATTTATTTCCTGCTTTCAGGGAGACAGAAAGGAGGGTCAGTGTCCCTCTTGTGCTGGCCATCTCTTAAGTCACTTGAATTCAAAATAATCAGTATGCCATCATGTGTATTTTGGGGTGGCCCACCCTGAGCCCCCGCAACATTCTGGCAGGGTGAAGGAAAGAAATAATAATGGTTAAATAAAGAGGAGACATATGAGCTGATGAAAGCTGTGTGGTTATTTTGGATTTGGATGGTCTGGGAAAGCCTCTCTGAGGAGCTGACATTTGAGCTGGGTCCTTAGTGACCAGGAGCTCGCTGTGCAAAGATGAGCAAAGCATTCCAGGCAGAAGAGACAGCTGGTGCCAGAACCCTAATGGTATTCTTGTTGAGTCTGATGGGCGGAAGAAGGTAAATAAACCTGGAACTTAGTGGGTGAGAAGAGGTCTCTGGATTAGTTCCCTGTGACTGTTAAAACAAGTTTCCACAAACTTGGTGGCTTACAACAACAGAAATTTCTTCTCTCTTAGTTCAGGAGGCTGGAAGTCCAAAATCAGTGTTAACTGGGCTGACACCAAAGTGTTGGCAGGCCATGCTCCCTTGGGAGGCTCTGGGGAAGATTCTGTTCCTAGCTTCTTTCAGCTGCTAGTATCTTCCAGGATTCGTGAGCTTTTGGCTGCGTCACTCCAATCTTTGCCTCTGTGGTCACCTTGCCTTCTTTTCTGTGTCTCTCAAATCTCCCTTTTGCTTCCCTCTTATAAAGATATATGTGATTGCTTTGGGGTCCACCCTGATATTTCAGGATAAGCTCTCCACTCAAGATCCTCTACTTAATCACATCTACAATGTCTTGTTGTTACTGTTGTTATAGAAGATAACACTCACAGGTTCCAGGATTTAGGATGTGGATATCTTTCTGGCACCACTATCCAACCTACCACAGTGTCCAAGAGAATCTTTAAAAAGTAGGCCAGGGCCAGATCCTATAGGGCTGTACAAGCCAGGGTAAGGCATTTCATTTTCATCTGAAGGTTATGTAAGCCGTTGGAGGATTACGTGCTAGTATATGAAATGATTTTCTATAAAACATGGTTTCTATAGAAACCATTTTCTGTAGAAATGGTTTCGCTGTAAAATGGTCTCTCAACTTTTTTTTTTCCATTGTCTCTCCAACACGAAAAGTTAAGTTGGAATTTATTAATTAAACTTTTAAATTAATTTTTCCCTAGCAAAAGAGTGTTCCTTAAATATTAAAAAATAAGATTTTTGTTTGGTAGAGTTGAGCTTTGGAGGACCACAAACCACTGTGATGTGTAAGATTTTTCACTGTCGTCCCGCCCCTGGCCCGCCTGCCTCCAAGAACCAACTTTGTTCCCTTGTGGGTGTTACTGCTGCCACTGAGAACTGTGCTATTGTAGACTGCGCTGGCTGCACAAAGTAGATGGGGTTATGGTAGGCGGGGGAGGGAAGATTGGAAGCAGGACTCCAGCTGAGGAATTATAGATGTATGAACATACCTGTCGTAAAGCCAGAAACAAGTGGATGGATTTAGGGTTTGTTTTTGAGATCGAGTTAGTTGACTGAACTTCCTGATAGATTAATTATCTGAAGAGAAGAAACACGAATGGAGACAAAGGCTTACATTTTTTACTTGAGCAGCTGGGCCATAAACCGAGAAAGGGAGAGTTGGGAGAGAAGCAGGCTTGAAGGGGGAGGTTAAATGTTCTGCTTTGGCTGTGTGAAGTTCGAGGTGCTTATTAGACGTTCCTTTGGAGATATCAGTCAGAAAGTTGGATAAATGGAGTTTGGAGTTTCTGGGAGGGGTTTTGGCTGAAGGTAGTTAGGAGTCATTTGCATATAGGTTGTACCTGATACAGGATGGAATTACCAATAGGGAAGGTCTAGATAGAGAAGGGTCTGTTGGAACATTGTATCATTTAGAAGAGAAGGAGGAGTTGCCAGAGGAATAGGAGGGAAACCAGGAGAGCAGGTGTCCCTAAAGTTAAAGAGTTCAAAATGGTTTTAAAAGGAGATGTTAAAATGTTTTAAAAAGCTTATTGGATTGAGTTGTGGAAGTAGAGACAGTGCTTAGAGGCAACTCTTTCAAGTAGTTGTATTATGAAGAGAAGAAGAGAAATGGAAAATTTCTTGGAAGGAGTTATTGGTTAAGGGAGGGCTTCTTAGAACTGGAGAGTAATAGAATGAGTTTAAGTAGAGAAGAAACCATCGAATGGACTAGAGAGGGAAAATTGATGAAGGCAGTGATTGATGGATAGCTGTCGGAGTACAATTCCTAAAGACGCAGGAAGGGAGGAGATTTAGGGCACAAGTGAAGACGGTCTTCAGCAGGAGCAGGGACATTTCATTCATGGTAAAAGGAAGGACTGCAGAGAGAATGGGTGTGGAGACCTATAAGTCATGGTTTGGGTGGTGGAGAGATAGAGTTCTTACATCACGGCTTCTGTTTTCCCAATGATATGTGATGTGTGTTAGGGTAGTGCAGGGTAAACCAGATTTGGGAAAAGGTGAAGATTTGAAATGGCTGTTTTGAAACATCCTGGGAAATGTGATAAGATTGCTGGTCAGTGTGGATTGCCCATTAGAGACTTGTAGCCAGGAGTTTAATTGAGGCTGGTTGTGGATGTGGTTTTTTCTCTAGGCAGTTTCTTTAGCTGTTCAGGCAGAGATGTGGAGCAGGCAGGTGGTTGGGCTTAATCATCTTGAGGATTTGCCAGGTAAGGAAGAAGCAAGAAAAGAGGAGAAAGGGAGTTAAGGGTGCTTGCAAGGGAATGTTTACAATGATGGACCATGACCGTAAGCTGGGCAGAAAGGAAGTGAAGTGTAACTGACAGTGGAAATTGCCAATGGATTGAAAGCCAGATAATGCCAAGAAGATGCTGGAATGGAAATACCAGGGTAGATGAGTTGGAAAAACAGAAGGTGGTGTTTACAGTGTGGGTTGCTTGCAGCTGAAGTCTCAGAGCTGGTGCAAGTACTCGTGATGCAAAATCAGAGGTTATGACAGTGAGAGTGGGTGGCTGTGGCAGGGTCAAAAGAGAAGACCTTCAGAGGTGGAGGTGGTTTGGGAGCTGGGGCGTCCAGGAGATACAGAAGACAGCAGAAGTGAAGACAGATATGAGTTTAGAGAGGGTACATAGCCAGGTACACAGGTCATCAGTGAATGGGGGAAACAGCAGGAGATGGGTAGATGACAGCAAGAAGGGGTGATGGGTGGTAAAGTCTAATGACATGAACTTCAAACTGTTAAGATTTTTAGACGAGGATAGAGAAGAAATTGGAAGTTGAAATAGAGAGACACTTAATGATCTCCAGGCTGGGGGATTTGTGGAATGGAAGCAAAGTTTTACTCGGAGTATTTACAGCTAAAATGGAATGGGAACCACAGATGCAGGCTGTTAGTCTGAGGTGGGATCCTGGGGGCCTTTTGTGAAGCTAGACATTAACTCTTTAATCGCTTAATCATAGGGAGGTCCCCAAAAGGGGGCTAGTTATCACCTGGTTCAGAGATGTTTTGATATTTTGGCCACTGGTACAGCCATCCCCATTTATACTGGCTCAACATTAGACTTAAATGTGAGTGTATAAACAACCTCCCCTTGATAGGATGCTGGGAAAACAGAATTAATAGGCTTCAGCCTTTAAAACTCAGATTAAATCTTACTTTCTCCATGTTTTGCCTGGTGAAAGAACATTCAGAGATCGAAAGGATAGATTTTGAGTTCTTGAAGGCTTAACTGGGAAGGAGGGAGGGCTGAGAAGGTGAGAGATGGGGCAGACTGGGCTTCTGGTGACACTCCAGGTAAAGAGGATTGTGGAACATGCTGGGATTAGCCCCAGTGATGGCGGGGGGTGGTGGGGGGAGCTGGACTCTGACCTCTGGCAGCTCCTGCTGACGTGGTGGCCAAGGGTGAACAAAAGCCTCCTCAGAGTATCCGCAGCCCTCGGGCATCTCCTGGTGGTGTGGTGGCCCCCTGGAGTGTAAAGGCCTCCTTGGGGACTGCTCATAAAAGGTCAGAAGTGCCAGGTTTTTTGCAAGCCTCTTCTCAGCCGAGATGGTGGTGCAACCCCTGGGCGAGGTGCTTTTTCCTATTTGGCGGAAGCTAAGGAGCGCTGCTTCTGGGAACAGTTATCTCAGCAAATGTACTAAGACTGTGCTCTCACTCCGTGTCACTGTCTTTGGCTTAGTATGGACCTTTAGGAGTGAGTTTGTGTCTGGAAGTTTACATCCAGTCTCCTGATTTCCCTCCTCCCAGACACATGTCCTTTTAGTTTATTTCCCAACCCTTCTTCAGGGAATGGGGAATGGGAGAATAGTCTTTTAAATTCAAATATGATTCTATCTATCCTACTAGGAATGTTGTGAGAATTAATATAACATGTATCAACCGACTAGCACAGTCCTTGTACACAGGACGTAGCCAACGAATATGCTTAAAAGCCTTCCTTGGTGATCCATTGCTTACCTAGACAAAGGCCAAAGCCCTCTGAACAGCCTGTAAGATGTCCAGAGATTTACTCTGGCTTGTGCATTCAGTCTCCTCACCTCCTCACTTATGGCTCCGGTGTACCATCCTGTGCTCTAGACATACGTATCCCACCCCCTTGTTCTTGAAAATGCAATGTTCATTCTTTCCATCATGTCTTTGCTCATGTTCACCCTGGATCCATTGCACCTTCAACATTTGAGTTAATTATTGCTTTGTCTACAGATCTGCCCCAATGGTGTTTCCTATCTCCCCTTAACCCCGTGGGTAATTACTCCCTTAGCCCCTAGTCCAAACCTTATTTGTATCACTTGTATTTGTTTAGAATTTTCTTATCTAAGCTGAGTTCCTTAAAGTCAGAAGCCATAAATTATTCATCTTTGTTTACTCACAGTCTAACACAGTAGGTGCCGAATGAATTTGTTGAGTAAATGAAAATTCAATACATATTTAATCTTACATATTGTCTTTCTGTTATGAAATCTAAATTGCATTTTGTATACCCTTTTTTTCTTTAACAGTGGAAGCCAACTTTCTGATGAAGTAGAGGATGAATGCAGAAGAAAATTGGTGACCATGTAGTTAGTTAGGATGGGAGGCAGATTTAATCCTGTGTTCTTTTTCTTTATTGAGTGACTTTTATTTATCTGAGTTATCCAGTGATTTTGTTCACCACTGTCATTGTTTTATGCTGAGTTGTAGTCATAACTTATTCAGTTGTATACCCAAAGAAATACAAACATCAAACCAATGTGGATTTGCATAGTTTTAGAACCTTGGTTAAAATGTCTTTTAGGTGTCTTCAGACCTTGGTTTCCTTGAACCTACATGAATGAACTGATTAATTATATATAATGAAGAGTTAAGATGTAAATGTAAATAACACATCAGCAATAAGAATCTAGTCAGAGAAGGATGGAAGAGCAAATGTGAAGTGAGGTGACAGGCATGAGTCTCTCCTTATTGTAGATGATTAGGAATGGTAAGAGGGCAAGGGTGGACTGAGGGGTAGTGGAGTGGTCAGGGGTCTGTGGGCAGAGTGGACCTTGTGGACATGGGTACATAAACGTGGTTTGGGTGACACAATAGACTATTGTCCGGTAGTTGGCACGCACTGAATAAATGGCCAAACAAGGCCCTTCTGACACATTCAGATGATTCTTGTTCCCAGGTTCTTGCTGGATGTGTAGCCAAAGTCACGGTGCATGTTTTTACATTTTGAGTCAGGGCATCATCCCAGAGGGGTAACATTCTTGAGAAATATACTGACTTCTTTAAACAAATATGGACTCATAGAGTTGGCATTTTGGTCTTATATTAGTATTTTTTTTCAAGGTAGATGGTGTTCAGGGTTTGTGATAGAGCCAGAAAGCAATTCCTCATCCTATGTCAACTAAAAATAAATGCCAGGAAGTATTCTGATAGAGGACAAGAAAACCACTCTTATGGGTCAAAGTTGTCCCCGTCACTAGGGTTAACTCAGGACACAAACCTTAGATCAAGCCTCTTGCCGGGAATGTTTTAAATCCCCTGACTAATTGAACTACTAGAGACAGACATATAAACATTGGGCTCCATGGAATCAGAGTCTGATCTAAAGTGGAAGAGAGCCCACTGCCTCCCTGTGGCCTCTGTACCAGGTAACCTCTGGCCTGGAGTTGGACGTGCGTAGATGCTGGGCTTTCCAAGGCTTTTATGTTTGATGGAGTGCTCCACAAATAACAGTATCCGTTCTGTTGAAGAGAATGTTTATTTTGGGAGAGATGCTAGAGAAAGTCTGGAAGGGCCCTGCTTACTGTTTCTTTCAGGGGAAATGGCTAGATTCACTTCCCCCGTGTGTGTCTTAAGTGCACTTGCTTGGGCAGAGCCAAGTGCAGCTGGGGCTAATGCAGGGCCGTGGCCGCTGTTTGTTCTCTCTGACCGCAGCCTCTGCACACGTGGGAGCCCATGTAGATGATGTATTGGGAATGGGAGTTGTTGACAGCAGAGGTATTTTTATACATTTTTCACATTATCTCAAATTCTCAATGGAAGTTGTGAAATAGATGAGATTTTATGCATAAGGCTAAAGCTCACAGTCAGTCACACAGCCAGTAAGTGACGTAAGTCAGAGTTCAGTCCGGGGCTGTCTGTCTCTGATGACCTCTCCACTGGCTGCCTCCCACAGAGAATGTGCTACTGACTGGTCAGTAGTGTCGTTTGAATATGCCAAGGACAGCACCCTATGACTAGAAGGATCTCAGCTGTGCCTCGGGCAGCAGCAGTGTTCCTGTCTGAGAGCACTGAATTGTCACAGGGAGGGGACAGAGAGAGCATTGGCCTCCATCTAGGATGATCTGTCCTTTCTCTGTGCACCTGTGGGCTTCCTTCAGGGCTGGCCCAGTGACTGAAGAGATTCTATATTTCTGGAGTTGAACCCTGGGGGACACTAAATTCCAGGAAGTTCTATCAGCTTTGCAGTCACTGCTTTGATTAAATTGTTGGGATCTTTGATGTTGTGTTAAACTTTAAATCCCTGAGAGGATGTGATATGAAATAACTAAAAATCCAAGACTAGTTTAGGTGTAGTTTAACTCAGGCTTAAATAGTTATTGTGTCAGATGCTGGAGGCAGATTCATTCCAGTTAGGGTAGAAACTGTTCTTCAGAATCAGGTAGATAATTCGGTGACATTTTCCAGTTCTTGCTGCAAGATTCCTAATAAATTCTAAAGGCAAACTATCCTTTTCCTTTCTCTGTGTGGGTCTTTTACTCTAGTCCATTAAAGATGAGAAAAGTTGTGTAACAGGAAAGTCACTCAAGCAATGGTCAGATGATATGGGATTTAGTCAAATGTCAACTATCTATCTGCACGTGCTCTTTAGAGCTCTTACTTTTTTTCATTTCTCTCTCATCCGCACATACACATAGATGGGTTTTTTTTTCTTATTACAAGAGCACTACATACGCATTTTGAAAATTTTAAAAATGATACACACAAGAAAAAAGGAAAATGACCCTACCATTCAAAGATGAGATTTTAAACATTTTTGGATATGTGTTTCTATCCTTTGTGTATGTGTGTGTATATGTGTAAATCAGAAACACACATGGACACTATTTTATCTATTTTCGTTCTCTTTGTAATTAATTTTCTATTGCCCATTACCCCATCTCCATCCAGAGTGCAATTAACTCAGAAAGAATTGACTCCTAAGCAATCAAGAACTTCTAGAATATGTAAGTTATTCAGGGCTGTCCACTTATTTCTAGACCTTAATAGTTATTACCAGCATAAAAATGTTTTTTCAAGTCAGAGTGGGATAAGAGACTGGCAATCACTTTGGCCTGGTGAGTGACCTACCCTTGTCATCCAGTTTGGGTGGGAGAAATGGCAGGAGGCCAGCGTTATGGGATCTAGCAGTGCCGTGAAAAAGGAAATGTGCAGAAGATCTCAGTCGTTTATATGCGGAATCTGAAGTCCAGAAATATCAGGTGGCTTTGCTGAGGCTGAGACTATCACAGGGTGGGGGTCTGGCCCCAAATGCTGCTTGCCTGTTCTGTGACTGCTGCCTCAGGATACAGTCTGAACAACAAATCATGCAGCTGGCAGCTATCAAACTCATGACCATGGGAGTAGGCACAAGTGCACTGGGTGAGGTCATGCCTGAAGGTCGTGGCGTTGATATTGGAACCTGGCATTTTGACAGGAGGCCTATTAGAAATGCTGTTTTGTAAGTCATTTTGTAAGTCCTGATGGCCCGATGGTAAGATCAAAGTCTCCAACTATGAGCTAAATTTTTTGGATTAACTTTGGGTTTCACTGAACATTTTCTCAAAATTTATGGTTGAGAAGAGGCTGTTGAGTATAAATTGCTAATGTACTCTGCTGATTTCCATCAGCTATGTGATTTGACTGACAACACTGCGAGCCTAGCCTACTGGGGTCTGGTGAATTACATCTGCTCAGCCAGAGTGTTTCTTGAGCTGGAATTGAAATGCATGGCCCTTTAGTTTCCAGTGTGATGCCAACACTCAGGCAATTGACTTTTGCTCTTCAGTCTCCAGCAGGGGGAAAATTATGAAATAAAACGGGGAGAGGACAGGCATCCTCAAGATTCAAGCCCATAAATATAAATAACTGTAATTAATCATATGCAGTCTCTCTTGTCTATTACATCTATGCTCGGTGTGTCAGTAAGTTTTACACAGCTCTTTAGCACCCTGCCTGTAGTTGGTGGGGAATGTTCCGAGTGCCTTGGCTTGTTGAGATGTGACCTTGGGTTCTTTTCCAAAACAGGTCCTCAAGATAGAATGAGTTGTGGGGGAGAAAATCACCTGCAACATACCCCAGCCCAACAGGGAATAGAAATATAAAAGAATTCTGCTGTTGGCATTTGAGAGGCTCTCTCAGTTGACACTTTCCAGGCTTTGTTACCAGCTTGTTAGACTGAATGGGATGGAACAGTCTTTCAAGTGTGTAAGTTCAGTAGATATTTATATTCAAGATTATCCCTAAAGTGTTTGTTTTCCTATTATAGAATCCTGCTTTTGATTGTGGTTTACATTTTTGACTATTTTCTCATGTCATTTGTTAACTTTTTCTCTCTGTCCCCATAACGTCCCTTTTTCACACTTTCATCTGCTCATTATGAACATTCCTACTGGTGTCCTTAAGAAAAAATAGCAGCTTTTACTTTGATTACCCTAAAAAGCATCCTTTATACTGTAGCTAGGGTCGATCTTCTTTTCTCCCTTCTTCTCTAAATTCCATCGTATTATTGCACTGATTAAGACCTCCCATTCATTTTCTGTCTCTATCTTGTCAGAATTAACACCTTGCTAGGAGGAAGTCATTTGTGACTTGCCACCTGCCTGGGTCTTTGACCTGACCTGGAACCCACTGCCCACATCATTCACTGTGCTGCCGCCACAGTGGCCTTTTAGTGTCCAGTAGAGGCCAAGCTGACACATGCTGTGTGTCTTTGCATGCCTGTCCCCTCTGTGTGGCAGGACCTTCTCTTAGATCCCTGTGTGACTGGCTCTTCCTCCTCAGTGACATTTGTGCCAAATAACCTCCATGAACCTTTTATCTAAAGTAGATCCCACCTACTCCCACTCTCCAACCTAATTATTTCCATAGCACTTGTCAGTTTCAAAATACTCAGTTTTTAAATGTGTTTACATGTTTATTTTTTGTTTTCTCTAATTCATGAGAGCAGAAAAATTGCCAGCCCCTAAGCAGTGCTGAGGATCTAGCAGGCATTCGTTCAGTCAATCCCAGCTGCATGGATGTTGCAGAACAAATGTCCCTCCTTTTGTCTTCCTTTAGTTGGGTAGGTCCTTCAGTGATACTTCCCTGAGTATTTGTTGAGCTCTTGCTTTGGCTATTTTCTTAGAATGTGCAGTTTTTATCTTTCACTCACCAACAGCGTGTTTTTCATAAGCCAGTTTCCAACAAGGAATTTTGACGTTTTTTGGCTCATGTATCTGTAAACTTTTCTTTAAATCCAGGAGAGCAGAGAAAAAGGTTCTAGTTGTGTCTAGAGCAGAGAAACAAACAGCTTTGTCATATTTTTTCCAGGGTATGAAATGTGAGTTTGTTCAGATGAGGCAGAATTGAAGTAAGAATTTTCTTTTTCTAATCTTGGACTATGCGCTTGTATCTGGTTTGAAGTTCTTGATCATCTTAAGAGGCTTGTATAGTTTGTTTCATCCATACTGTATAGAGCAAACTTCAGAAATTATCTGGTAAGATCCACTGACCTAGAACAAAGGAAGGAAGAAGGGAAAAGGCCCTTGAATAGATGGAGAGAGAATGTTGAAAATTCAGATGCTAGGATGCTAATAAGTTGTTCCTTTTGCCTTGCTCAGAGTTATCTATTTGTATTTTAAACAGTTTTAGCTAACTTGGCCATCACTTTTCTGACCGTAGTGTCAACAAGTTAGAAGTGAGCTGGAGAGCTCAAAGATCAAAAGGGAAACTTACCATCAGCCGATCGTTTGGAAGAAAGAGGAAAATTTTATAAAGCAGATATGGGAAGAATTCAAGCGGGAACAGTCTGTGGTTTGGAGCCACTTAGTAAAGAGGTAATAGTATTGAGCTGTTCCTGAGGGCATTGCCCTATCAGCGTAGTCTAATGCACAGAAGGATGGCCCTAAGCCATCAATAATTGCGTTCACGGTTGATATTCTTTAAGAAGACAAAGTGTGGCTTGTATTTTTGAAATATTTTAATTCAAAATAGCCCAGACACTTTTTAAAATAGTAAACTCCATTCAAATGTAAGCCTTTGGAAGGCAGGGATTTTTGTTGTTTGTCCTCAGTTGTACTTTCAGTGCCTGGGACATGTTAAATGATCAGAAAATAATTATTGAATGAAAGAATGAATACAAATCTTAATCATCCAACAGTGCGAAATAAATAGGACATTAAGATAGTACCTAAACTTTAATGCAGAAGGTTTGGGTTTTTTTCCTCTGTACCTACTGAATGAAGTAAAACCATTAAATAATACAAATCTAAAGTTAAAATAACTCTGACATTTTCAGAGATACTTCATTTATAGATGGAGTGAGGATCAGCAAATTCAAATGATTTGCCTGAAATCACAAAGCAAGTTAGTGGTACAGACAGAATTACAAGACAAGTCGTAATCTCTCCTTCTAGAATACCCTCTGGTGATTTCCTTTTTTTGATCTGGTGTTTCGAGAATTAGAAGAATATAGAGGGTTTTGTGTGTGTTTGTACTTTTGTTTGTTTTGCAGTGGCAGTTTTAGCAAGAATATTGAATAGAACCCTTTATCTTCACTTTTGCATGCTATTTAAATTTTCGACTGTCAGATGCTAGTGTATTACTGTGTAATGTTGGTACATAGTATCTCCCGCACAGTGACTAGGCTTGTTTATAGTCTAGCACTTGAAAGCTTTCCACTTAGGGTGTGTGCCAGTCCTTTTAAAGAAGAAAACTCAGAGAAAGAGAGGCTTGGAGAGGATGCCTCATTCAAGTGGGGAGAATAAGATCTTAGGACCAAGACTATTTCAGCCAAGATGACTGAGATCGAAATACAGCTCTGTTTTATTATTTTTGTATAGGTGAAAGAAGACCTACTAGCTTTTCTTCTCCTTTTTGAGGGGTCAGGGGATGGAGCCTTTACAAAATGTTGTATGATTTGTATTCCATACTTTTGAAAGAAACTTTTGTTTGAAATACGACTTACTGCAATCTGTCTCTCCTGTTGTCCAATTCTTAACTTCCTTAAGAGTCAGATATTTTTAGGGAGTGTCATCGCTGAACTAAATAATATAATACATGGTTTTTTTAAGATAGTACATCTTAGATTTCCTTTGCATGTGTATAATTTCACCCTTTGTTAATAGTTACCTTTATACCTGCAGTGGGTTATTAGATATGCAGGGGAGTGAATTTTAAATGCAAATTTCAACAGATTGTTGGGGAAAAAAGGCTACAAGATGTACAAAGTGGTTAGCTTTACTTCGTGGGGATCTTCTCTAGCTCAGAAAAACAGAATAACTGGTCTCCCCGCCCTGCATCCTTCTTGGTCTCTGTTGTAACTCGCAGCCGTGGCTTATGCATTTAAAAAGCGGTAATGGAGCTACAATTAGGTTTGGAACTTTTTTTTACAATGTAAGTAAATTAAATTAACCGAAATTATTGGGCTGTAACTAATTATCATAAAAATTATGTCATAGTTTTTTATGAGCTCAAGATTTCATAAACTATCTTCAACAAGTATTTCCTAAAATGCATTTTTAATGAAATATATAATACAATTACTACTGGAACTTTTGAAAGAATTGCTACGTTTTCCTCTTATTCAGTGATAAAAATAATAAACAAAAGCTGAATTAACTCAGTTGGCATCAGCATTTTGAAGTTAAAAAAAAGCCAGTTTTTTAAAGTTTTGTTTGTGCTTATTATATTTGAAGGCAGATTCTCCATCCTTCTACATCGGTGCTGTCCAGAAAATGAGACTTCAGAATAATGATCATGAGTCTTCTTCAGGTTTTTTTGAATATTAGAAAAATGCCTATATTTAGTAGATAATTTTTCCTAATTCATAATGCTTTATTTCTTAAAAATATATGATATTGGATAACAGTAGAAGAGATCTCCGATTAAGATCCAGGTAAATAGAAACTTAATTATCTGAAGCACTTCTTTCTCTGAACATGTCATTTAACTGAAATTTTCTTAGGGTGTTATCTTTTGACTAAAGTTCATTATCACCCACATGTGTTAAGAACGTTTTCATTTGATTCACAGTGTCTGCCCACTATTTTATAGCACTTACGCCCTTTTAAAGTACATTTATTTATATGGTAAAGTAGATATTTTCTTATGAAACATTTTGGGGTGTATATTCAATAGCCATGATTCTGATTACTTTATAAGGGTTTGTTATAGTTATAATAAATCTGGATGAGAGGCTTGACGTATTATATTTTAATGTAAAGGCAGAATTTTGAGCTCTGTTCTTTGGTTTGCAGTTTATTCTATAACAAAGTAAAGGGTCTTTTCTTGTCTTAATTACTGAAGTAGAGTCTATAACAGCATGTAAAAATCTAAAAAGGGGGTTTGTGCTGCCAAAGGAATGTGAACCATTTTTCGAACCCAACAATAGGGTTAATAAAGGGGCAGAAAGACTATGAGAAGCATAGGAGGGTCTGTTTGCCTGAAGAACTTTTTTGTGTGATTCATTGGTAACATTCCTTCTTCCTCAAGACAGAATTAAAGCTTTTTTCATTGTCAGCTGTATTCTTGTTAAGTGAGGCATTTCTTATTGGTTGATATATAAATACAAGTTTGTTATTTCATACTAGGCATGTTATCCACTCAGTTCCTTAACCTAACTTGTGTCTTTATAAGGGATGGGTATTTGCAGGGAGTGCTCTGTAAGGATTTTCACTTATGAGGGCATTTTATTTTATGCTTCCAGCATTACCTGAAATTACATATAGTAAACAAAGAAAGCAGACATATATTTTTATGGAAAATTAAAGATAGACTTTTACAACTTTAAACAAAAATCTATTAACATATCTAGGATGACAGAGAATATATATTAATTTTGGTTTTAAAATGAATTTAAAATGGAAAACAAGTTCACCTGCATGAACTAAGTGTAGTTCTTTATAATTTTTAATAGCAATTCTATGGAAAGCAAATACAATAGAAATCATTCCATTATGAATTAAATCATGATCATTTGCATTTAATGACTATAAATCTATTATTAGCTGAGATAGGGTTCATTGATTTCTTGTAATTCTACAGAGAACCTTAAGAAAGTAAGGGAAAGGGTCAACTTTGTGACTCTGTAGTACTGGTGTGCATTTTAGAAATGGCAGAGGACATAAACACATAACTTGGAAGTTGCCTTGGAGACACTTTACTTTTTTTTTTTTAAATTGAGTCTTACATAATAAATGACTGTTAGAGAGTGAGCATGTATCCTCTTGTTCCTCCTGGGCCCTCTTCCCTTTTGGTATGTTTTCATTTTAGAGGACTTTGTGAAATAAATGCTTTTAATCAATTGTGGCATTGCATATTAAATTTAAAAAGCAAAAATTACACACCGAAAGAACTCATGGGATAATGTTTGAGCTGAATTTTTAACAAACAGAGACTTAACTGTCTTTCTTTAAATGGTTGAACTTATTTTCTCCTCTCTCTCTTTTTTTTTTTTTTGGTGCCTTTTGTTTACATTTCTTAAGTCTGATTTGAAACTCTGGAACCAGTTCAACCTTTTTCTGTGCCAACTCCTCCTTCTGTCAAGCTTCCAGGCTCCCACCCTCCTTTGAGCCTGAGGCATGGTCCTGGGCTAACCTCTGTCTCAGTCCTCTGCAGCTGTGTGTTGTGTTTGTTCTAAAATGATATAACTGACCTAAGGTGCCCCAGAGAGACTAGTGGGCATCATTTCCAAGGTGCCTACTGGCTTGAAGCTTTGTGGACCAATACAAATACAGGGTTTGTCTTCTTTCATTTTCTCTTGGTTCCACAATTCTGTTTCTCTTTTGTCTTTGTTCAGATGCTCTCGCTTTGTTAAGATTTTGTCCCATCTTTTGGGTTCTGTGCTTCTGGCAAAGGATTTCCTGGGGAAGTTGATTGGAAATGGAACCTGCCCTTCACTAAAGCAGTTGGCCTTCAGATAGAGTGTGAAAGGCAGGGGCCCAGCGAGGGTTTGGATGCCGACCCTGCCGTGTGTGATTGTTACCTGAGCCCCCTCATCAGCCACAGGCCAAAGTTTTGAACATCCAGAGTGTGAGGATTCATTATATCTCTAAGTTTTCGGTGGACTTTTCTTTGGTTCTTTCATTTATTTTATCAGGAGAAAACTTTTCTCAATGACTTCGGAAAAACCTTGTGGTCTGTGCTTTGATACCCTGTTTGGTGTATGCATTTTTACAACTATAGGTTGTCATTGTTACTGTTGTGGTTGTGGCTCAAGACCTCTATATGAGGAAGGGCTAGGGAAGAGTGATAGAAGAGTAAGTGTCTGCTGTTTCCTTAGGACTCGATACTCCACTTATTTCCATTGGGATAATCTTGTGGATAACCCTTGGGTCCATTTTCTATCCAGACTTGACCTAAGTCCTTTTCAGAAATGTTTAAAGCAACGGAAAAAAGGACAATTCATTTTCAGTTTATGGACTAGGACTCCTCTCTGTTGACAGAGAGCAGGTTGATGGGCCTCTGATGTTGACTGTTTTGTTCATTTATGTTGTCAGCTTTCAAAAGACATGCTTGAGGGCTCACTGTGTGTTTCTATAGAGATCACAGTGTTGCTGTGTGAGATGTATGTGCAGAAGTGCCTCTCCGCTTGGCTGGGGAGGCTGCGTTTGCAGGTAGAGTGCTAATCATTATCCCCCTCGTAAAGATAACCTTGGGGAAAGAGGAGGGAGTACATGGTGCACTTTGGTTGGTACTTGTCTGTGTAAGCACTTTATCAGCTTATGCTTGGTGTGCCTAAACCGTGGTGTACTTTCTTATAGGAGCATTCCATAGCAAAGCATTATGGAATGCAAAGCATGCATGGAATGCATATGGAATAGCAAAGCATTCCATATCACATCGATAAGAATAATAAAGGGTTGGCTTTGCTGAAACATGTCTATTTCAAAGCAGCCCAAAATCTTGACTTTTATAGTTTAAACTGGGCTGCTAGGGGCAAAGGTGCTTTTGCACTCACTCCCTCTTCGTCCACTTTGCTGTGAAGACTTGCTGCCAAGTTCCATGGTTACAGACCTGTTGGGTAGGACTTCCTCTGATGAGGTCCTGCACCCTCATTTAGTAAGATTCATGGACCTTTTCCCCGTTAAGTCACTGAATTTGTGTGCAGGTGGACCTTGGGGGCCTGGCCCTCTGAGTTGTGCCTTCTGTGGGTTTGACAGTGTCATGACTCAAAATAGAGGAGAAGGCAGTTTTCCATGCACAGCTACAAGGTGGATGGCTGTACAACCTAAGTGTAAGGAGCTTCCTGGTTCCTTTGGACCTGCATCTATCTGCTTAGGTAAAGGGCTGAGTGAAGTAGCACAGGCTACGTCTGGGTCACATGCTGCAAGTTGTATTTTGTGTTTAAACGCCTCGTTTGTCTGGGCTCCCAGTGTAGCTGATCAGAAGGGCACACGGTGCCTTTATATCTTGCTACAGAGCACATGTTTCAGGGATCACAAGGTTTGTGGTGGAAATGACTCTTCTGAAAATGATCTCTGAGCTATCTTCCCCCATCCCCACCGCCTACACTGATCACTCTCGTGAAGGATGGGGAGAAATGTGCTTACATCTGTGCTGGCATAAGACTCAAAACTCCAAGAAGTCTCAATTTTTCTTAAATTAATGGAGAGCATGGAAATTAGAAAGGAAACTACTGTTTCCAAGCAAGAGGCCGGAGGACAGAAGAGTTTTTGTAAAAGTGAAGGGACTCCCTTCCACAGAGGAGTGATAGATCTGTTTGGATGGGTTTTTATTTAGGCTCAGTTAAGAGAGAAACTAGGACTGTAAGACAGGGAGAGGAATTTGAGGACCCTACTTTGAGAATTCGGGGGCCAGGAAGCTTGCTCTTGTTCTGGAATAAATCTGCTTGTGAGTGGTTGCCCAGGGGAACCTCAGCCCTTTTCACTGGGTGGTTATTTCTTGTTTCTAAGTCTCAGGTATGTGGCTAAGTCATTTTGATGCATGATTTAGCTGGAAGAGTAGCCTTGCCACTGAATGGGAGGAGGCAGAAGTGTGAGCTGTCGGGGACTGTTGGAGACAGGACCGGAGCGGTGGTTTTCATTGTCAAAGTCGCTCTGTCTATAATGGGAGTCCTGAAAGGACAGCTAGGAATTCAGCAGAGCCAGATAACTCGCAGGGTTAGCTGGAAGCATGGGTCAGCAAACTCTGAGAAGTGGCAAGCTCGATTTTTGTTTTGCTAGCAGTAAGTCCATTTTATTTTGTAGCAGATATATCTGTCAGTTCCAGACAGAAGAGTCCCCAACCCATACCTTTAGCGCTGATCACTTGTGTGAGTTTGAGGCCCATCTGTCTACCTCTTTGCTCCTTTCTCTCTGTAGGTGTTCTATCTAGATCTCAAATTTCCTTGATTCCAAATGAGCTCCTCTTCTCCCTTAAAAACTTGCTTTTCTTTCTGATTCTTAATGTTGTAATGTTGGGGCAAGTCCCCAGCTACCAAGGCTAAAACCCCTTATGGCATTCAGTCTCTTCCTGTTTCCTTCTGTAACCACTTGTCAGATCCTGTAATGGTCTCTAACTGAGTGCTGTCATTAGAGATTTCTGGGAAGCATCAATCTCTGCATTTGCACTTTGCAATGTTGTCCTAAACTGGGCTGTCATCCTCTCACATGGGGCACGGGGACTATTTATTGCCTTCCAGTTGGTCTCTCAGTCTTAGTCATAAGCTTCAACACAAAAATCTACTTGAACACTCTTCATAAATCATGGGATGAAGCATCTTGCTTCCTTCATCTGCAGTCTCAACTCTCATGGCCAAAAGAATATCATAGAAGAATATTTTATTTCACATATACAGAATATTCTTATCTCTTGCCCTGCACTTCTTAGACCTCATTTCCAAATGAACATGATCTCCAGCCAAGTCAGATAACAACTTGCATGCCTCCTGAACATTTCCGTGGTGTTCCTCCTCCAAATCTTTCTCAGTCCAGACCTGTTCATATTCACTGCCCCCCAAATCCTTTTCTTTCTCTAAGAACCCTCTCAAGGATACTGTCTTCTGAAGCTTTCCTTACTTCTTCTAGTTAGAACTACTCTTTTTTCACTGCAATGATACAGCACCTTGCTTTCTTTTCTATCAGAGTGTGTATGTGTGTGCACATGTATGTATTTCTTTTTTCTTTTTTTCTATTATTGTCTGTCGTTACCATGTGTTTAGAGCATACAGGATGAGCTGAAGCATGAATTCACTGTGCCATCTGAACTGGATACTCTACTGATTTTTTTTCAATTTGATATTGTCATGGTTTAGGAAATAATGTCACTTAGCAGCCTGCCTTATTTATAAACTAGTCCAGCCTTTCCAGGCATTTTGAAGGACCCAAAACACAGAAATGCTGGTGAAATATAGTCATTGTCTATTTAGTGATTCCATTCTTTCTTTGAGGGCATCATAACTTGGTACTTGAATAGAAATAGCATCCTAGTTTTACTCTTAACATATATCTTCTGCTTGATGAAAGTGGTTTTTGGATAGTGCTTTACCATCACCCCCACCTCCACTTCAAGCTGCTGCTTTTTTTGGGCTATAATATAATTTTTTTTTCTTCCAGTTTTATTGAGGTAAAATTGACATATAACATTATATAGGTTTAAGGCATACAACATAATGATTTTTTATATATAATGAAATGATTATCACAATGAGTTTAGTTAACATTCATAATCTCATAGTTACAATTTTTTTTTTCTTGTGATGAGCACTTTATAGATTTCTTCTCTTAGCAACTTTCAAATACACAATTCGGTATTAGTAACTATAGTCACCATGCTGTATGTTAAATCTCCAGAACTTACTTATATTTGAAAGTTTGTACATTTTGACTACCTTCACCTATTTCTCTCCCCTTCTACCCCCTGCCTCTGGCAACCACCAAGCTCTTCTCTGTTTCTGTGAGTTGGGGTTTTTTGTTTTTAGGTCAGTACCATAATGTTTTGATTACTATAACATTGCAATATTGTTTGAAATCAGGAATTTGATGCCTCCAGCTTTGTTCTTATTTTTCAAGATTGCTTTGTCCATTCAGGGTCTTTTGTCTATCAAAGTATTATGAACACTCAGTATAGCACAACTAGTTAATAAGACAGTGTTGTAAGACACATTTTGATATTTAATCCTCCAAATTGATTGTAAACCCCTTGATAGGTTGATAAACTCACAGATTATATTTAGTTGTGTGCCTTTTTATTTAGGGTTTTGTTTAGTTGGCCTGGTGTTCTCACAAGAATTGGGGGCTGGCATTGGTCTGTGCAAATGAGGAGCCAGTCTTGAGTCAATGTATATGTGATTTAATTCATGGGCTATTAAACATGGATATCACACCATGATAACTAAGCTATTCTTATTTTTGGATGATTTTTCTACCTCTGGTTTTCTTTTCTAACTCCAGTTTTCTTTCCTACCTCTAGTTTTCTCACACTTTTGCTTGCAAGAGGTAAAGATTTATTGACATTTGTGTTCCCAGTCTTTGCTAACTTCCTGGTTGCAGCTTTTATGCAGAAGGAAGCAATCTTTTCCTCTTGGTAACATTATGAAGACTTTTCTCTTTGTAATGGAATGCAAATGGGTACGAATAGTTCACAGCATATGGTTTATATTAATCTGTTTTTACATTTCTTTCTTTCAACATTAAAATGAAGTTTTCACATTATCTGGCAGAAGGTCACTAGTAGATATTTTGTCAGTCTTCTTCAGTGCCTTAGAGAAACCGTAATGCTGAGGAACTCTCTGGGTGAATGCTTCTGAGTAGAGTCTTATTTTGGGTGTAATAGCAAAATATGATGTGGCTCTTGGGGAGAGGTTGCCTTTCGGAGCAAAGGCAGGGCAGAACCACCTAGTAATTAAAAGCAAAGACTAAATTGTGTTTTTTGACACTTACTAGGGAGTGACCTAGGACAAATCCCCTACTCCCTTTGAACTGCAGGTGCCCTTTTTATGAAATTATGATGTTGTGAGGGTAATATGAGCTGATGTATGTAAAGAATTAAAAACATGGTACCTGTTACCAAGCAAATAACTTAATAAATGATAACCATTGTCATTATAACATTGATAATAGTGATGGTGATGAAGATGATAATGTTAGGAGAGCCAGGTGAAATTGATTCTGTGCTTTTGTTTTTGAATTACCTGTTAGAGTGATTTATTCATAACAACTAGCTAGATTATCTTACAGACGAATTTGATCACAATAGGAATAATAATATCCCCTAGGCATAGGTTATTTTATGAAAATACTGAAAAAAGAAACTATTAGCCATTATTATTGCTAACTCCACAGAATAATATATGAATGCAGTTTTTTCCGTACTATTAGTGGCTCATTGAGAAAACCCATAAAGATACCCTCCTTAGCATGTTTTGGTTTCAGACAAATCAAATTGAAGCAATATACCAAGGTGAGCAGGGAACGTAGGGATCTATACAGTTGGAAAAACTAGCTCCAAACTTATCTGGCTGAATGAGTGCCTCTGCTGAGACACTTTCATTGACTGTATTGTACAACATCCCTCAGTTGGCGCTACTAAAGTGTGGTATCCTTTGTGAGGTCATCGGTGACATTATCCACAAGACAGAAGCAAGGATACTGAGCTAAAGTCAGCCACATACCAAACTCACATCCAAAGGACTGCCAGGCTGCTATCTATATGGGGTGGGTTCCAGCGTTGTTTAGGTAAATAGAGCTGGGTCTCTATTCTCTGTCCCTAATTGTCAGGGGAACTCAGCTAGCCTGGGGATAGCATGAGTTTCTACTGTGTGATAGGCACACATGTGAACGGTTATAGCAGTATTAGGAGTGGTGATGGTGAACTGTGACAAATGGGTGCCTTCCAAGTTGGCTAAGTTGTGCTTTTTACTATTAGAGCAACCATGGACATTAGATTTTGCTTAGAGTTGACCAAATGATGAATGGAAGCTCTAGCCTGCATATACTAACCATTTTACATAACTTGGGAGAGGGGATGGTTGATGTAGAGAAGGGACCGGAAAGAAGAGACTTCCAGCAGCAGAGAACATACACGTGTGAAATATTTTTCTGGTGAGAATCTTAAAAATAAAGATGAGTCTTAGAATTTAGGAGTTCATAAAAAAAAATGAGATCAGAGGAAAAATAAAATTTTAAGAAATGCCAACTTTTATTTTAGTATATAATTTATAGTATTCCAAAATGAATTTTCTGTAGAATCATAGTTACCAACTGCACAGAAATTCTTTGATTTAGGCTAGTTATGCTGATAGACTCTATCCATTCAATATGAACTCAGAGATTTTAACTGTATCATAAGTTACATTGAGATACTATATGTTCTTTACTATCCTAGGTTAAAACTGACTTCATATTCAATACTTTCTTGGGTCATGGGATGTTTGTAGATAGGGTGTGTTGTCCAGACGGGTCAGTCCTAGACCCATTCAGGAAAGTAGGGTAGTGCCTTCCCTGTAAGATGTGGGTGTGCCAGCTGCTATTGTGAGTGAAAGGCTTAGGCAGGTCAAGTTGCTCAATATCAGCTCTTAAGTTAGAATTTTTTTAGGTGATCACATAGTTTTGCCTTTGTTTGTTTGTTTGTTTAGCAGACTAAACAGGAGGTTTTTTTGTTGAATTTTCTTTTTTCATCTTTTTTTTCTTTTCAGTTCCTGAAAAAGTTAGACTATTTAAATCCTCAAAAAAAAAAAAAAAAAAAAACCTCTAAAGAAATTTTAATCAGTCCAAGAGCAGAAAAAAAAATTTTTTTAAACAAGTGAGAAGAAAGTCAAGAGCTAACACAGTGCAAGATTTTATCTAGAAATACACAGTAAGCACAAAAATGTGCTTGATCTGGAGAGTTTCCCTTTGAAATTGTGGTGTCATGCCACTCTGGCTGGAAGAAACCTTTTTTTTTAAAGTTCCTTTAATGAAAGGAATTGCAGCAGTGTTAAATCTGTCATTTTATAAAAGGATCAAGGCATGGTTTTCATTGACTTTTTATCTGTAAAGTGTAGACTCTCCTAGGGATAGAAATGTAAGCGTGTTGGCTTTCAGTTCTAGTGAGAACTTCATTCGGAAGAGGGAAACTCAGGAAGGGAGTTGTACCAGAGCTGAATTAAGCACTTGCCAAAGAACCTGAAGCAGGCGTGAGGTTCATTGTCACGATGAGTGACAGAAGACTTTGACCAATTCTTTTTGTGGAGGGGATTAATGGTTGAACAAACTTGCAAGTCCAGCATGTGGTTTTCTCAGATACACAATGACATTTCTTTTCACAGCTCTCTTGACTTTATACTATTTAAATATCCTCAGTTGTATCTTAATTTTCCTTTCTTTAATTCCTGTTGGATGGTAACTTTTATATAGTCAGTTCCCTAGGGTTTTTTGTGTAGTGTTTTTGAATTGTGGTTTGCAAATTGGTACATTAGTAAATTCCTTATTGTATGTTTCTTTTCTAGTTTAACATAATTTCATAATTGACAGTCTCTTTTTACTATTGGATTGTTGTGTGATAAAAATCCTAATAAACTTTTTTGTTTCCTTTTTTCCTTGTCTTTGTAGGCTAAGAAATGGCATTTCAAAAGGCAGTGAAAGGGACTATTCTTGTTGGAGGAGGTGCTGTTGCAACTGTTCTAGGCCTCTCTCAGTTTGCTCATTACAGAAGGAAGCAAGTAAGTAATTGTACATGTATTGATTGTAATATGAAACTTAGATCTGTTAAAGAATTGTATGTGGGGTGTGCGCAGGCTGATGGTTTTGTTTAGAAATTACTGTCTCAGCTTGATCTGAAAGACACCAATTTAAAATAACTGCCTTAACGATCCTTGAGAACTGTGTGTATCTCATTTTTTAAAAAGTAAATTTCTTTATCAGAAAGCATTATGTTATTTAGCCTCTGTTTTGGCTCTTTGGTCTCAAAAGACTGCTTCATTTCTGAGTGCCAGGGTTTATTCATGTAGACTTTCCTTGTCTAATTCATCCAAATGTCTGGATACCTTCTATGTTCCTGCCAAGAGTTTGTCTTATTAGAAGGCAGGCAGCTGAGAAAGGAAATGGAAAAGAAAGAGCCTCTACAAAAGGCCCAACTTGGAATCTTGGTTTTATTTTTGCTAGGTTTTGTTACTCATATAGTTCTACTTAATATTGGGCAAAATTTTTAGTGGGAGAAAGCCATGAAAGTGAGACTGGCATGAAATTTCTAAATAATTTAAAGTGTTCAGTTCATTTTCGTTTTGGTTTTTTTCCCTCTTGGCACTACAACTATGCCTTTGCATAGTCCAAATTGATGCTGAGAAATAACTTTGGTGAATGGTTTTGTTCTTTTCACGCTTGAAATACTGACCTCAGTAGTTAGTGTTAGTCTCTTGTCCCTCCTTCCTCATGTCACGAGGGCATTTCGTGATGCCAGCTGGTTGGTGCATTCCCGATTCAAAGATGGAGGTGAAGACTTTGGGAAGCTATTTATAGATAAGCTTCCTATGAACTACTCATATCCTACATTTTTGTGAGAACCTTGAAACCTTGAGTTTTCTTGCACTTGCTGTTTCCATTTCTTTGTGCTAGAAGAGGGTGGAGCCAGCCGCCTTGCTTGAAGTTCCATGTCTTGAGTGGGAAATACCACGTTAAAAACACATGGTAGAAAGACTCAATTTGCTGACGCGTGAAAATAAAAAAGAGCAGCTCATTTTTAGTGTTACCTCCTAAAGATGGACGGTATTGAATAGTTTACTCTAGTTTTTTTCATTTTTAACTGTGAGCACATTACTCTTCAAGCTTCCCTAGGTATATGTGTTGCAGGTGTTATTGACTGGCTTGCTGTTGAAACTCATTCTCACCCATTGAACATGATTTTGATGTTCAAAATCACTTGATGCACTATTTTTTAAAAAATATTTCCTTAGTTCCTTAAAAGTAAGTGTGAAAAGACGTTGTTTATGCTGAAGCTATTTTAGAAGTGCAGTTCTGTTTGGGACTTGGACTTTTACAGATTAAATTACTTCTGCCATCTTTACCGGGGCTATCTGAAACGATACTGGTAAATGCCAGTGCCAAAGGTCATGACATCTAATATGATGAGTTGTTGCTAAATTTGTATGTGGAATATGTCTGTTAACCATAGTAAGCATATTCTATTTCAGAGTTTATAACTTAATTTTATACCTAGGTAGTACTGTGTCTTACATGTTTATCTGTCTGTCCATTTATGTATATGTTCTGTTTGATTTCTCTTTTATCTCACAGAATAGAATAAGCAGTTGATGCTGCCTCCAGTCAATCAAGTTAGGGGTTAATTTTAGTCAGTAACATCAAGCAAAACCATGGTCTATTGACTCCTGGGACATTTTGTCATTTTCTCCTTCCTCAGTTAGACATCCTGACCACCCTAATAGCCAAATGAAACAGATACCAGCAGTTTCAAGTCATTTATAATTTTAATCTGACAAGTTCTTTTGAGAAAAATCACCATAGGCATATTCAATCAATGAGTTGCGTAAGCCATGCACTCCAAGTGCGTGTGTTCTTTTGTGGTGATTCCTGTCCCTTTAAGCCACTGCCGTCAGCACATTTTGGGTAGCAGGTTTGGATGTAGCCATAGGGATTGGCAAAAAAGAAAGAAAAGGGTGTGTAAGGGGGGAGAGGAAACCATCTCAGCTAGAACCATTGACGTAAAATGACCACAGGCCTCAGCTGTCCTCTCTTAGAAAATATCTGCCAATCAGAGCCATTCTAGGGGAGGAAATTTTCCTGACTTCAATAGTTAAGAAAAATCTGCCCGTTGATACCCATTATTTGGCTACATTTTATAGAAGCTGTGCCCTTAAACGTGCCTAGACATGCTCTGTTTTTCTAGAGAGCAATGCTTAAAGTATTGGCTTGTGTTTTTAATCTTTTTTCCAGTTTTGTGAGATGATTCTAACTGATAAACTGTCCTTATTTAAGAATAAGTTGGTATTGAAAGCCCAGATACTGACGGATGAGAAAGCCTTCACCAACTTTAAGTTCAGGCACATTTTGCTGGCATTCCTGCCGTCTGTCTCCCTGGTCCCTAGCTTGTGCTCGTTTGATACTCCCGGTACAAAGCTTCCTTCCTAACATGTAGGCAGAGGCTGTATTCTGAATATAAATGGGTTGATTCTAAAAGTCAGTCAATTGTTTTAGCATATTTGGTGATGGGATGGTGCTGGAAGTGTTTAGGTGCCAGGTCAGCTCACAAAAACCTTTTAAATTACCTTATATTTGCAAGGAAATGAATGAAAGGAAAACTACTGTATACACTTTTTTGATTAATTAAACAGAAAACACAGTGAAATTCAATAAGATGTAGTTCACTTACTTTTTACTCAGTTGCTTGAATAAAAGCTACTGTACGTGAGGAAATCGAGACGTTTGTGGAGACGCATTTCTGGGGGAAGGTTAGGGGTTAGAGGTGATAGCAAGGATTTTTTTGGCTCCACTTTCCTTCGTGGTATGGCTTATCTTCTTGCAAACATATTATTTACATTTATGTTATGTTTTTCAGTGGTGAATATTCTCCACTGTTGAGCCAAGTGAAGCCTAGAGATTTTCTTCTTTTGAGATAAATAAGGGCAGATATAGAAAGGGTGGAGATTGTGGCCTAAGGAGAGAGCTGCTATAGTGCTGGTGATTATTATTATTATTTTATTTTGGAGCTGGGCAACTGAAATCTTCAATTCCAGTGGGGAAGCTGTTGGGGAAAGGAGCTGAATGTTGGCTGACCTCTTTTGACTGAGTCTGCCTGCAGGGAGGGAGGTCTGTGGCCACAAGTGGCATCCACACACCAGGCCCCCTCCAGTTGTGAATGTAGGGGTTTTTTGAGTGGCCTTGGAGAGGCTTCCTGTTCGTTTCATTTTCCCCCTGCGTTTACTTCCTCACCCACTCACAGGTGGCTGAGTTTCACAAAGGCTTCCTGATTTTTCCTCTCCCCAGACCAGCCATGTGCCAAGGAACAGGAGGCTGAGTTGCGGGATGTAAACATCCCAGCACTACCTCAAATCCCACCAGGGACGTAGCCAGCAGACACCTCTGCAGAGGGGTGCAGATTTTTGAGAGCAAGGTATTTGTCATTCACTGCTTAGCATCAGTCTGTGTAATAATAAACTGTTAATTGGAAGGGACCTAGAAGACATCTGATCTTCTCAAAACAGTATGCTCTTCCAGGGTTCCTTCATATCCAGTGAAAGGAAAGTCACTTCGTGGGACAGCTTCCTTTTCGAATTCCAAACTGGTGGGAGAATGGAGTTTAAATTAAGATGGGGGGTAGTGGGTATAGCTCAGTGCTAGAGTGCATGCTTGGCACACAGGAGGTCCTGGGTTCGACCCCCAGTACTTCCAAAAAAAAAAAAGAAAGAAAGAAAGAAAGAAAGAAAAAAAAAAAGTAAGAAACAGGCATAGGAGAGAGTCTCTGGGGCGGTTCAGAGGCAGTAACCTTAGGGAGGAGAGCGGTACAGTCAGGGTTGCAGGGCGGTTCTTCAGGGTGGGGTGGGGAGAACCGGGGCCAAAATAGGGTGGGAGCGCAAAGTGTTAACTGAGGGCCGCCTCAAGCTTTTGTCTTTTAAGTAGAGACAGAGGGCATTTTGGGGAAACTTTAAAAAATGTTTAAACTCCACATTTATTTCACACCTTCTAGGTCCTCACTGAAAACTGGTGTGACAATGTGGGCTTCTTTTTAACCCCAGTGGTGTGGTTGATGGAACAAAGGTCTCTTTAGGTCTGCGGGCGGCCGTCTCAGACACACACGCCAGCTTGGTTCCTGCCTCCCCCACTCGGGGGTGTGGGCCCCGCCAGCCGCACTGAGGGGCAGCCTGAGAGCCACGGAGAGCTTTCTCAGAGCCCGGATGCTTTTTTTCTGCCCTGTGCACAGGCAAGGAGTCTCTTTTCAGTGTGAGGAGTGATATTATTAGAATTAAGGAAATGAAAGATTCTCACTGATGTTCTGTTCTTGAGCAGAGTAACAGAAGGGACAGGAGCAGGCTCTTTGGAGCGTCTTTGCAGGCTGCCTGCAGCCCACCCCTCGCTCTGCTGCTGAAGAGCTGAGTGATCATGGGCAATTCATTTTCTCCGGTTCTCTGGGCCTCAATTTTTTTACCCCGTCTGTAAGATGGAAAGAACAGTGATCCTTCCCTCACAGGATCTTTGAGGAGCCTGGAAGAGTTCCTGGAACATAATAAACTTGCAAAAAAGTTTAGCTACTCCCAGGTGATATGAATATACAGTATGGTTGTTGTTAGCAAGAAAGTTGCTCTCATCACTGGAGACCCTTGCACTCAGGGATGCTTTTTTAAGACTTAGAGGTTTAGTGGCAGATGTCATGTCCTTCATCTGAGCTTCTAGGAGAATGGCTAAAAGCCAGTCACACAAACACCCCTCTATTTTCTCTTCTCCTTGCTGCCTGATCAGAAGGTGAGCCAGTGACAAGGTAGACAACCCCAATTATTGGCTTAAACTTTCTTTCTGTTGTAAGTAATACATTCCTTGAAGTTCCCACTGTTTTGTTTCTTTTTCGATTTAAACTTATATAAGTTATGGCAGACCTGATTTATGTGGTGATATGTTCCTAAAACGTTATGTGAATATAGTGTTTTTGATAAATTAATGAGCATAGAGTATAATGCTATTTGTTGTAACTCTATAGTGAAACAATTAAAAAAGCTGACTTTTTGAGAGTAAATCAGAATTTTATTTTATTTTTGGAGGTAAATCAGAATTTAGCTTGAAGGGGAATGCAATTAAACTTATTTTTCCTCAAAGTCAATGATGGGATCTTCACGCTTTGCAAAGCAACCTCTCACTTTGTAAGAGACAGCAATTCACTATACTTTGTGTGGCTTACTAAATACTGTAGTTCACTTTATTAAGTATGGTAATTAAGGGAACATGAAAAATGATAGTGGTAATGTGTTAGGTGAGTTGAATTTTGCGTAAACGTGTACTTCCTTTTTTAGTGTCATCAAAACTGAGGAGGAAAAGTACTTACGCTAATGAGTGAATGAGAGGCAGAGGGATGCATGAGTAGTTAAAATCTACATGAATTTTGAGGACATTGGTTTAATTTCAGTCTCTCCCTCTCAACACATTATTTGTAAGCTATTCTAATAAACCAGGGTCTTTTGATTGGTAGTATCAATGACTTAAAATTCAAAAGATAAGATTGATGAGACAGCAAAAAATAGAATGATTATATCTAGTCAAAGTAAGGTCTACTTTGGGGTTTATTTTAATGGACCCCCAAATGAAAAGATATTTAGGTCCCTGAATGTGTCTGCTATACAAGTGTGGCTGAGTTTTGGTGAGCTTGTCATTGTGCACAGGTTATGAAAGTTTCCAGAAGTCTAGTTTTATCATAAGGTTAAAGATAATGTCACTTTACTCCCAGGCATTTTGCCCCTGCCAAGCACTAAGTCAGAATATACAAGCCAATTATCACAGTACACATAGCAGGTCTTTAGTATCTGTGGTACTTCTTCCCTTCCCCTGATATAGGATAGGAAAATGTGAAATAGATACAACTTTCTTGGGCATAGTAAGAAAGATATGACTCCAGATTTCTTTCAATAACTGAACTTTTAATTGGTATAATGCTGCTTATATTAACTGCTGGCCAGAGAAACTGGTAGAGGTTAGAGAAACTTGAAGTAAAGATAAATATCCATCAAAGAGAAATCAAAACTGTAAGCACAACCAGCCAAAATCACGAGAGGATGTGGATCAACAGGAACTCTCATTCATTGTTGGTGGGAATGCAAAATGGTAATAGCGACTTTGGAAGGCAGTTTGGTGGTTTCTTACAAAACTAAACATATTCTTGCCATGTGATCCAGCAGTCACTCTCATTGATATTTACCCAAAGGAGTTGAAAACTTATATCCACACAAAAATCTGCACACAGATATTTATAGCAGCTTTGTTCATAAATGCCAAAACTTGGAAGCAATCAAGATGGCCTTCAGTAGGTAAATGGATGAGTAAACTATGGTCCATCCAGACAATGGAACATTATTCAGCACTAAAAAGAAATGAGCCATCAAGCCATGGAAAGACATGGAGAAATCTAAAATGCATATTACTCAGTGAAAGAAGCCGATCTGAAAAGGCTGCATACTGTATGAATCCAACCATATGACACTCCAGAAAAGGCAAAACTATGAAGACAATAAAAAGATCAGTGCTTGCCAAGGGTGTGTGCAGGAAGATGAAGGAGGAGCACAGAGCATGTTTAGGACAGTGAAAATATTCTGTGTGATACTAAAATGATGGATACATGTCATTAGGCATTTCTCCCAAACCATAGAATGTACAATGCCAAGAGTGAACACTTAAGTAAACTGCTGACTTTGTGTGATTATGATGTATCAGTGTAGGTTCATCTTTCATGAAAATGTGCCATTCTGGTGAGTGATGTTGGTTATGGGGGAGGCTATGCATATGTAGGGGCAAAAGGTATATGGGAAATCTCTGGAACTTTCTCTCAGTTTTGTTGTAAAACTGAAAGCATTCATTTTTTAAAAATTATACTTAAAGTTGTAAGCATAGCATCTAGAACATGATGTCAATTGAGAAAATTTCAAATGTTAAAATTCTACGTAAGTATCACTTTTCAATAGTATCTTTGATTGACTATAACTATTTATTTTTTGAACATGCTTAACATCTTTAAGAATTTAACCTCAGTTCTTAACTAAAGAGTATCTGTGGATTTGAAATCAGTATAAATCTTCCTGAACACTGATGTCGCTGAAATTATCACGTGACACATTTGCTTTATGCTTACCAGATTGCTTTTAACTTCATGAGTCAATTCTGGCTACCAGACTTGTTTGTTCTCTCTGAGTAAATAACCTTCCCTCTCCAGAGGCATTTTTCATAGGTTCATGAACAGCCTTTCTCTTAAAAAAAATCTTTCGAAGTACTGTTACAGCAGCTGTTCTTAAACAGTCTTCATTTTTGTTGATTTCAGTGTTTCGGTAGGAACTATAGTGTTAGATACCATGTGAAGAATGCATATTTAGGAGGAAGGCTAGTGGTTGGATAGTAGGCTTCTCTGTTCACCCGCCTGCTTAACGAGCCATCAGCATCTGCAGTATGTCAAACATGGAGGTAGCAGTGTCTCTGCACCGTGGTTTGGTGGGGCTTGCATTTGTCTCTTCTTTTGGAGCTTTATCTCTAGGGACTTATTTTTCTATAAATGGTGGAGCCTGTCCCATCAGATGGAGAGTCTGAACCACATATGGATGGTATACAAAGTAGAGAAATTTGAATTATAATGCTAAATGTATCCCCTATTTGTGTGTTAACTGGGGTAAACTAACTGGTATGATAAGCTGCTCCCAAAGCTCGGTGGCTTATCACAATGAAGGTTTCTTTCTTGCTCATGTTGCAGTTCAATGTGGGTAGGTGGAGGATTGTTTCTTGCAGTCATTCAGGGACCTATGTCCCTTTATTCTAGTGGCTCTGCCACATTTATAGGGTCTGTTGACCCGCCAGCTCATTATAAGCCAACTGTAAGGGAGAGTGGGAAATGTAATCCAGTGGTGGTCTCTGGAAGCAGAGAAAAGCTTTTGTTATGCATCCAGCCATTACATCTGTGTCCTGACTTTAGTTCCTAATCAGTTGACAAATGAGCTGGGTTTTTTGGGGTGGGGGATGAGAGTTTTGTTAAGAGTTTATGCCAAAGATTCATTTTCTTCTCTCGTTTAGAACCCTGTGTATAGATTCCTGGAAGAACTCTTTTTCTCTTAGAAACACAACTAAATACGTTGGGGCTGTGTCTGATATCTAAAGCCTGATGAGGACTCTGAATACACTATTTTTGATAAGTCTAGTTGAAACTATTCTTAACTAACTTTATATAGTTAACCGTTTCTCAGAGGCATGTTTCATTAAAGGACTAAAATGGTGCAGACAGAGCTGGAAATGTTCTTTGAAGTGCATCCTATCATCTTTCTTATAATTTTGGTTTTTATTTAACACTTAGCTCCCAAAGTGGGGCCATGGCAATATCTTTGAGTTATAACTCATATCAGGCCTTCGAGGAGTTTGTGATGCTATTTTATTGCTGGCATACAAAATCCACGAGGTTAACTGTACTGCGATAGGTCACACAGTGAGTCAACAACTGAGCTATGATTAGCGTTGACAGCTGGTGAGCTTCTAGGCTGTTGCTAACTGAGCAACGTTGACATTCATTTCAATTTGACTTTGCATTTCACTTTCAACTATTTATCCATTTCAAGGCCTCTTTAAGAAACTTTTTAGGGATATTGTGGGCCTGAGGAAACTTTCCATAAATGCTTTGGGAAAAGTTTGTTAGCTTCCCTCTCCCCATCTTCCAGCTTAACAGTTAAATTTTGTCGATGCTAGGTAGGCCTCCCATTGGTAGAGTTTTGCAAATTAAGAGATTTGAAATTAAGAAATCAAGTTGTTGAGTGATGTTAGTTTTACCTGCTTGCTTTATTTCGAAATTTGTGATTTTTCAACAAAGAAGTTCTGAGATCCAATTATATGCTTGTGTGTATAAACTAGAAAAATTATAAATATGTGCATATTTGATGAAATAATTCACAGAGAAAAGGAAAGTGTGCATCACAAATTTGATCCAAAACTATTTTGGACATAAAATTAAAATGTAGCTAAAGGCCATCTGGATTGTAAAGCTTAGAAATGGTTCTTTGGCTCATTGGGTCAGCATTTTATTCACCTGACAGGGATGGGGGAAGAGGGAGCCCCGGTTCATTTCTGTATCCACTTCCAAGTGTGTGCGTTAGGGAGGTTTTTAAGGAAAAGTGCTGTTTCATGGAACTATGCGTGTCACTGCCCAGAGTGGCTGGCCATGCGCGAGACAGGTTCTGAGACTCTGCATTACACTGGCTGCCGCCAGCAGCTCCCTGCATTGCTGGTGCCAGCGAGGCTGGTGGATCTAGGGCCCTAGGTAACGCACACGGATAGGGGAAGATGACCTAGCAGACATGTGATTTGGAGTCACACCTGGGTGTGATCAGATCAGATTCTGATTCTCTTAGTTACTTGCCTGAGGAATAACAAAACTCAGATTCCTCACTAGTCAAAGGATGCCTCCCTTCCGTGGTCAGTGTGAGACCCGAGGAACCTGACTTCTTAGTGTGTGGGCAGCTCTTCTTCCCTCGCTGCCCTCCCTGCTCTCAGGCTCCCTTCCCAGATCCTTTCATTTTCAGCACACAGAGTGGAACTAAAGAACAATATCAAACTTAGACACCTCCAAACACATAGTCTATGTCTCTAAAATATTTATTTGAAAGTTGGTCAAACATATCCCTCAAACCTCAGATCCTGTAGTGATGTGATTTTATTTGAAGTAGATTCAGACAGAGCCAAAGGGTTTTCCTTATTTTTCAGTTATAAAAAAGTTTTATAACTTAATGATTTAGCTATATTGCGATTGCTATTAGAAGAGCTTCTCTGTGATTACTCAAAGAAATCATAGCCACTTCAAAGCTGGAAAGCACCTTCGAGATAAACTAGAACTCTTTTCTCAGCTGCCCTAGAAGGATGGACTTGTCCTGTTTTCTCTTATCTGCTCCCCAGTGGAGATGACAGTCCATCCATTAGCAACTGTTTTCGTACGGAATAATCATGAGTCCCTCATCCAGCATGTTTACTTTGAGAAACGTTGTTTACTGTCCTGTACATACACTGTTCAGAATCACAAAGTGATCCAGGAGGTGAAAGGTCAGTAAATCATCTTAAGATTCATTGTAAGGAGATCCTTGTTGCATTTCCTTCCAGGAATATACAAATATAGTATTTTTCAGTGACAACATAACATGAAGCAATTTCCCTTAAATCTAATGGTTCCATTGTCAATATCTGATTGAATCACACAACATGTGAGAGAGAGTGTGATAGTTGCAGTAAGAAGTGATTTGCATGAAACCTTGTTTTATACTCCAATTATTACTCTACATGATTACAGGACAACCTGGTTTTTAATTGCCTGTGGTCTTTAAATATGCACATCTTTCAGAAATAGACACTAATTATTAGATCTTGTTTTCGATCTCACCCGAAGTTGCAAATGTCTAGGAATTTTTTTTCTAATTTGCAAGTCTAATGGTGTACAGACGTAGTAAAACTGATCACATTCTGAATCTTGTTCTGTTCTCTGGAATGTAAAGTCTCAAAGATTATGAACTTGGCTTCAGTTCTATGTAGGTGTTCTAGGAGCTAATCTCTTGAGAGAAGCCGTATGTTCACTATCAGAATGCTAGAGGAATTTTCTTTTTAAAATGTAGAGGAAAATATACTTACAAGTTAAAAAAAAAAACCTACTTCCCCACAGAATTAAATATAATCAGGAGTAACAACATCAAAGTAATATTAAATGTTAGACAGTCTCCTAATTCTACCAAGACAAGAATTTTTTGTTTGGAGGCTGCACTTGGACTTGTGCTAGACACAACAAAGTGGTTTGCTTTGTGTCTTGGGCTCTCCTTTCTTCTGACTTCAGTGGCTGAATTAGGTAATAGATCCTGAATCTGGTTGTGCTGGGCTTGTCCTGTCTTTAGACCAGGGTTGGCAAACCTGTATGCTTATGGGGCCAGACTGAAACGATCCAAGTGTGAAGCCAGTGAGTGGGATCCTGGGCCAACGAGGATGCACAAGCCCTGCCTATGGGCAGCAGCTGCTGTTCAGTTTCAGCAAGTTGATCTCAGATAGTAATCCTGATTTTCATGTGAAATATAGCAATTTCTGTGATTTATTCATTTATTTATATTATTTTTCTTTAATTGAAGTATAGTTGACTTGCAGTATTACATTCGTTTCAGGCGTACAACACAGCGATTTGATATGTTTATAGATTACGTGCTGTACAAAGTTATTATGGTATTAATGACTGCATTCCCTGTGGTGTACATTACATCCCTGTGACCTATTTATTTTATAACTGGTAGTTTGTACCTCTTAATTCCCTTCACTGTTTCTCCCACTGCCTCCTCCCTCCCCTGTGGCAACCTGGTTATTTATTGGAAGAAAATGAAAACACTAATTCAAAAAGATACATGCACCCTGATGTTCACTGCCACATTATTTACAATACCCAAGACATGGAAGCAATCTAAGTGTCCATGGACATATGAATAGATAAAGATGTGGTATATGTATGCAATGAAATACTAACCATAAAAGAAGAGTGAAATCTTGCCATTTGCGACAACATGGATAGACCTGGAGGGTACTATGCTAAGTGACATGAGTCAAACAGAGAAGGACAAATACTGTGTATTTTCACTTACATTTGAAATCTAAAAAAACAAATGAGCAAATGTAACAAAACAGACTCACAGATACAGAGAACAATTTTAAAATATTGGATGTGTAACTCATGTTTTAAAGAAAGTAATGTGCTGACCAGTTCCTACGATGACTTCTGTTTTTAGTACATGCTGTTCCTACTTCCTTTCCTGGTGTTGTCACCCAGCTAATACCTTTCTTGACCTGATTTAGCTTTGATTTCCAGGAAACCTTCTCAGGTCTGGACCCAGGGATGCCTCCCATGGCTCTTTCAGCTTCTTCTCTATCTGAAATCTACCTGTAAAACAATATTTTAATTTCCTTTTTATGTTTTTATTTTGTCCTCCAGTCTGTAGAATCCTTGAGGGGCCTCCACTACAAATTGATTGAATGAGGAATTGCGGTGGTGGGTCAGGTGTCTTCTCAGGTGACGTAGGGCACGTGCCTTTCCAAAGCTTCTCCCAGAATCTCTGGATCAGTCCTCTAGAGGAGCCTGTCTCCCAGATCCCTGTTCAGTCAAACTGCCTTAGGGAGAAGGAGGGTGAGGAAAGGGCGGGTCTGGGAAGATTAGGAGCACTAAGGCCTCTTTTCAGCGTGCTGTTACTTACCACTGCCATGTTATTCCTGCTGCTTTTCTTTATTTCCCCTCAATCAACATATTCTAGGGAAGGTAGAGTGCAGATGTGTTTTTGCGACTCAAAGCCATATGAAGCCCAAATGAGTCTATCTCTTTTCATAATTATAAGGAGGGCTTTAGGCTGTGTTTATTGCCTCTAAAATAAACTTGGTGCTTAGCTTCTCAGTTGCAACACTTTCCAGCTTTTATGAAAAAAATAAACAAAAATAAAATGTTACTTTAAATGTAGTGTCAGAAATTAAATAAATTATCCTCAATCGTGCCGTATATTTTAAAAAAGTTTTTTGGAAGAACTGTTCAACAGAACCTCCACAACAGAACCATACCAAACAAACAAAAACTTTCTGCGTTTGGCAACTGGTGATATCTCATCCTGTGATAAGTATTTAGTCTGTTTCTTTGTTTTTTCTCAAATCATACGTAGAATCAGTATGGTGCAGCAGTGCAAAACTTCGTCTGTCGCCAGGCTGTGTAGGTTCAGTTCCCAGCTCCGCCGTGCACCAGCCGCACAGTCATGCACCAGATACTTCACTCATGTGTCTCCGTTACCTCTTCTGTAAAATGGAGATCATGATAGTTCCTAGCTCAAGTTATTGTGAGGATTAAATGAGTGAAAAAAGTAAAACCTTCATAGTAATGCCTGGCAAATAATTGCTGTGTACATAATTTACTCATTGTTTGTAAAGTCAAGTTTATTGAGGTATAATTTGGGGTGTAATTTACATGCAGCAAAATTCACCCTTTATAATATACAGTTCTGTGAGTTTTAACAAGTGCAGACAGTCATGTAACCACCACCACAGTCAAGATACAGAACATTTCTATCGTCCTCAAAAGCTCTGATACTTCCTATAGTCAATCCTCCCCTCCCCTCCCCATCCCCAAACTCTTGACTGTCACTGATCTGTTTTCTGACCCTGTACTTTTGCTTTTATGGCACGTCATGTAAATGGAATCACGCCCTGTGTAGACTTCTGAGTCTCGCTTCTTTCACTTGGCACAGGGATTGGCAAGGGCCGGGTAGTACAAGTCAGAGGCTTGCAGGCTGTATCTTCTCTGTTGCAACTACCCGACTCTACTATTGCAGTCATGCTCTGTGCATGAATGATTGAGTGTGGCCGTGTTCCAATAAAACTCTGTTTATTAAAACAGGTAGCAGCCAGATTTGGGTGGAAAATCATAATTTGTCAACCTGTGACTTAGCATAATGCTTTTCAGATCCATTCATTTTGTTGTGACTATCAGTAGTTTGTTCTCTTTATTGCCAATTATTATTCCAGTGCATAGATGCACCAGAGTTAGTTTAGTCATTCACCAGTTGAAGGATGTTTGAATTTTTAACTAGTTTTTGGCAGTTATAAATAAAGCCACTGTAAACATTTGCTTACAGGTTTTTGTGTGAACACAGGCTTTGATTTCTCTTGAGTAAACTAACCTAAGGAAGGGTTGTATGGTAAATGTATGTTTACCTTTATTAGGAACTCAAATTGTTTTCCAGAATAGTTGTGTTATTTTGCATTTCCATCAGCAATGTAAGAGAGTTCCAATTGTGTGGTATCATTCCCAGCACTTGGTATTGTCCTTTTTTTCTTTGTTAAATTTAAGCTACTCTGAAAAACTATGAAGAATCTCAGAAATCAGAATAAAGATGTTTACCTTCAACCTATATTAAGTTGAAAGCTCTTGAAGGGTTTTACACATGGAAATGACATTATTTGGGGTTTGAAATGTTTACCCCAGCTGCAGTCTGGAGAATGACTTGAAAGAAGGAAAGGTAAGTGTGTGAAGACCTGTAGGAGGATATCATTTTAGTTAGGGGAAAGGGAAGACACCTTGACTTGAAAGGGGGCAGTGAAGATGACATGACTTAGATGTGAGAATTTTTTAGGAGGTGGAGTTTATAGAACTCAGTGACCAATCAGATGTGGGACTTAAGAGAGTGGCACAAGTGATTAGATATATAGTAGTGCCTTTACTGAGCTAAGGAAAACTGACAGGGAAAAAGATTCAGGGAGATAAAGTCATCAGTACAGTCTGACAGAGATGTGAGGCATCCAAACGGAGGTGCCAAGTAGGTAGTTTGATACCAGGGTTCTGGAGAAGGGGAACACAATTGAAAGTCAGTGAGGTGTAAAGATAGCTGATGACATGGAGGTAGATGAGACTCCCTAGGGAGGCTTTTTAGTGATCTGAGGAAAGTGAATGGGACAGACCCAAGGAGACCCTCAGTGTTTAATGATGGGCAGTAGACAGACACCCAAGGGAAACTAGTAGAGAGTGGGTTCAGGAGGTTGGAGAGAGAGCATTTCAGACAGTCGTCCTCCAGATGCTGAGGTGAATGAAAAGTCACTTGTGTGCTGAGTTGATGACTAAAATGAGGGATGAAATGTGCTGATTGGATGTATCAGCATAGTGGACACTGGTCAGGGGTGGTGGTGCTAATGTTGCTGTGTATGAGAAAATCATATTAAAGTGAGTTGAGGAGTGAATAGGAAGGGAGGCAGTAAAAAAAAAGCAAGGGTATACAGTTCTTTCAAGAATTTTTAGGCTGATTGTTAGAAACATATGTAAGGACATTTTTTAGTGTTTGTTCAGATGAGACAGGTTGGAGCGGACCAGTGAGAAGGTTGAGGCAGATGATGCAGACAGGAGAAGCAGCGTGGTCAGTAGAGAGATACACACAAGGCACGAGAAATGCCCACCAGATCTAGCGGACTTGCTGAAGAAGAGATCCAGCTGAGTTTAATATTCATCGTTATGCCCTGTCAGCACAGTAGAAAGGGGGCTTTTCGTATTATCAGGTTCTAAGGGACTCTGTTGTAGTACAGTCCTTACAGTTATTTTCCAACTATTTCTAGACAACTTACCAAGCAGCAAATGTCAGCACAATTCTTTGGATGTGTGAAAATGCTCTGGCAGTTTAGTCACTTGTCAGTCTCCTGTCCAAGCCTTGCCCATCTGTCATGGCCCAGTTGAAACCCTCAAAGGAAAGACTCTCCCTCTCTAATCTGAATGGTCATAGCCTGGTGCTTTTTTTCCTCTATTCTGGCATTTGTTCTCATATGTATTTGCTCTGTGTGTGTGTGTGTGTGTGTGTGTGTGTGTGTGTGTGTGTGTGTGTGTTTATTCTTCTTAGATGATAGAAGACAAAGACCCTGACTGAAAGGTGTTATCTTCTTCACAGCCCTTAGCCAGTCACATTTATTTAGCTTGTTACTTTAAATGCATGTAAATGTGAACTTGGGGAGATGGTTCTTAGCAGGCAATTAGGAGGAATTATATAAGGAAGAATAAGATTTTTTTGTGTCTTGGCATCTGAATTAATAGCCTAAAAGATTATGGTACCTTATTATAACCTTTTGTTTTTGTGAAACTTAGTAAAATATGTTTTGAAAGTTCCCTGTTATGTGCTATTCAGGAATCAAAGGATTTAGTAGTAATAACAGCTCTTAGGTGGTACTTAACAGTTTGCCAACAACTTTCGTATTCCATTCAGACTGCAGGTAACTTGGAGGTGTAGAGACAGAGACATCACAGGGGTTTAATCCTGTGCTGCAAATGAAGAAACCAAGGCCCAGAGAGATGATGAATCAAAAGTCACATTACTGGTAAACGCAAGTGCTGAGACCTAAGCCAGGACCCTCCAATTCTAATCCAGCTTCCTTCAGTGTACTCTGTGGCTCCTAGATTTATTTTTATAGAAATCCAATTGACCTGATAATAATTAAATACAATTGTAAGGAGCAATTTGGCCTATTTTATTTAAGTCAATACAAATTCACTTATCAGAACAACCTCTGGGCCAGGGCTAAGATCCCCTTTTCTGGAACAGTCTTGGCCTTGTGGTTCAGAGCTTTGTTGGTGGCCCCTGCAGAGAGTGGGAAGAACGCTGCCCTAACGGGTTGTGCTGATGCTGTGATTCAGAGAAAAGGAAACAGAGGTCACAGGTCATGGATAACTACTAAAGCAGTGGTGGCCAGTGCTGTTCAATAGGCTGAACATACCTAGTATTAGCATTTTGGAGAAAAAATAAATACTTAGGCCATTTTCAAGGCTTTTAGCTCTGACTTCTGGCAAGTACTTTTTTTTTTTTTAAGACTAGCATCATTTTTAACTTAGGATGATAAGTTAGATTCTCATAAAAGAACTAGAAATAGGGAAGGTCATTTTCCTTTAGGGAGACTAGGGCTAGCTGTAAGTGTATTATTGTTAAAGCTTTCACAAATTGAAAATAGTGGATATTAAATATGTAAAATCTATCATTTTATGTTAAAACACTTAATAAGGAAGCCTCTGACTAAAATCTTTACATAATATTATTCCCATTGGCCATCGTTGATTATTAAACTGAATAATAACTTCTGTTGAACATTCTTTTTGTCTTTTGTTATTGAAGTACAGTTGATTTACGATGTTGTATTAATTTCAGGTGTATAGCAAAGTGATTCAGTTATACATATAAATGTATATATGGATTCTTTTTCAGATTCTTTTCCAGTATAGGTTATTACAAGATATTGAATATTGAATATAGTTTCCTGTGCTATACAGTAGGTCCTCATTTATCTATTTTATATATAGTAGTGTATATGTATTAATCCCAAACTCCTAATTTATCCCTCACCACCAACCCTTTCCCTTTTGGTAATTATAATTTTTTTTCTATGTCTGTGAGTCTGTTCCGGTTTGTAAATAAGTTCATTTGTATCATTTTTTTTTCAGATTCCACATATAAGTGATATCATATGATATTTGTCTTTCTCTAATTTAGTTCACATAATGTAATAATGTCTAGTTCTATCTATGTTGCCGCAAATGGCATTATTTCATTCTTTTTTATGGCTGAGTAATATTCCATTGTATATATGTGGTATATGCACACACGCACATACCCACACACAGAGATCAATATTTAGGTTACTTCCATATTTCAATATTGTAAATACTGCTGCTGTGAACACTGAGGTGCATGTCTTTTTGAATTAGAGTTTTTTTCTGGATATATGCCCAGGAGTGGGATTGCTGGATCATATGGTATGTCTACTTTTAGATTTTTAAGAAACCTCTATTGTGTTCTCCATAGTGGCTACACCAATTTACATTCCCACCAACAATGTGGGAGGGTTCCTTTTTCTCCACAGCCTCTTCAGCATTTATTTGTAGACTTTTTAATGATAGCCATTTTGACCAGTGTGAAGTGATACCTCATTGTAGTTTTGATTTACATTTCCCTAATAAGTGTTTTTGAGCATTTTTTCTTGGGCCTGTTGACCATCTGTATGTCTTCTTTGGAGAAATGTCTATTTAGGTTTTCTGCCCATTTTTTGATTGGGTTATTTGGGGTTTTTTGACACTAAGCTGTATGAGCTGTTTGTATATTTGGAAATTAATCCCTCGTCGGGTGCATTGTTTGCAGATATTTTCTCCCATTCTGTAAGTTGTCTCTGTTTTGTTTATGGTTTCTTCTGCTGTGCAAAAGCTTTTAAGTTTAGTTAGGTTTCATTTGCTTATTTCTTCTTTTATTTCCATTACTGTAGGAGATGGATCAAAAATGTTGTACTGATTAACCTTATAGATCCCCAAACTCTAGAATATACTTTTGTCAGGGGAATTAAGAAATGAAAACATATACTTTTAAGAAATTGCAGAAAGGCGTAGAGTGCTTTTTCCTCCTCCTTTCCACACTTCTAGTTGTTATCTGAATAAATGACTGCTACTAAAACATTTCCTTATGTTCTCCTATAAATTGTCTTAAACAAGATATTTGGGAATTGCTGTACAGTGTGGGAAGCAATTGAACTTGGCTGTATGTGAAACCAGAACAAGCAGTTGAGATATTGAATCTGAAACCAGGTGTTCCATGGATAAATAGTTATGATTCATGAAAAAAAAAAAAACCCCACAAAATTTTAAGGACCTTTTTTTTTTCCTTCAAGGCACTTGATTCTATAACTCCAAGTGGACTATGGACTATGGTCTAGCTTTGGTATTCCTTATCTCTGTTACAAATCTCTTCTTTAGGTATATTGTAAAACTGATTACATTGGTATGCCAGACAAACAACTGAAAATGGTCTCCTCTTACCTCAGGTGAACCTGGCCTTTGTTGAAGCAGCAGATTACGTGTCAGAACCTGTTAACAGGGAGCCTCCTTCCAGAGAAGCTCAGATACTGACTTTGAAAAACACATCTGAATTCGACATCCTTGTCATTGGAGGAGGAGCAACAGGAAGTGGCTGTGCCCTAGACGCGGTCACCAGAGGTTAGTCCTGGTGTGGTAGATGGAACACAGATAAAGGTTTCATCTGTCCTGCCTGATATAAACACACAATGTGCATTCTCTGCTGCTAAAGTCACATTTCTGTTGCATTTCTTAATTTTCCATCCTCTGGAGCACCTTCTTATTTTAAAAATATAGGTACTTGTGGAATTTTAAAATTAAATATAACTTGGTTTTCACACTGAAATGAGTTTATTTAAAAGGACAATTTATATTCCTTGAATTCATTGATTTGGTGTTCTGGTTAATTTTTTTCTAATACATAGTAAAGTGCATTTATATGAAATAAAAATGTTTATGTATCATTTAAAATCACATTTATGTCAGTGAAGGGTAGAAAGATTTATTAAAATGAATTAATCTCTTAAAATAATTCTTTTTGTTTCTGTATCTCTTAAAATCATCTCTTCCAATGAAGTATGGAATACAGTTTGGGAGACTCCAGTTTATGTGACTACATACTGGAAAAGACTAATCTATAGTTGTGTCACTCTATTAGAAAGCTTTAGGGAAAACATGCTGACAAGTTCTTTCGAAATGGAAACAGGACATATAAAGAAAAATATTTTAGTATGGAACACCAGTGCTCTTACATTTACATATGCTATCTTTATTGATTTGTTTCTTTTGCCTGTGGTTATTAGTGTGGAGTTTGGAATCAAAATCTGGGTACATATCCTGGCTCAGCTGCTTTATCAGATGTATACATGTACCTGTATACACACACACACACACACACACACACACACACTCGAGCAGATTACTTAATTTCTCTAAGGTTCCTCATCTTTATTTTTTTCCTCTTTTTAAAAATTTTTTTAATTTTTGATTTTTGGAGGGGAGGTAATTAGGTTTATTTATTAATTTCTTTTTTTTAATGGAGGTACTGGGGATTGAACCCAGGACCTCTTGCATGCTAAGCATGTGCTCTACCACTGAGCTATGCCCTCCCTTCTTCCTCATGTTTCAAATAAGGGAAAAATACTTTCTGTTAATGACTGTTGTGAGGATTAAATGTGTGGTCATGAAGAGGATTCAAAACAGTGCTTGTCACATGAAGTAGAAACTCAGTAAATTATAGATAATATTATAGCTGCCATTATTAACATAAAGGCAAAAGACTTTTAGAACCAATTTTCCTAGAGAAATTATCCTTTGTGGTTCTTAGATATGTCGAGGTGAGCTGGGTACTGCTGCAAGGAATTTTGACTCTGGATTATTTTAGTTACTATGTAAGGTTCAATATTCATTGCAGTTTCATACTCAATGGTAATAATTTATCACATGGAATAATTTTTCTCAGATTAAGTTACTACTACACCTGCCCTAGACTTAGTTACCTTACACACCTGGTAAAACTTAGTCTACAGAAATGAAATAAATTTTGTGAGATTAGGCACACACAATAAAAAAGCACCCTAGATTTACTATGATTGCATAGGACCCCCACTTAAATTTTGATCTGTGTAGACTTCATAGCCTTGGTCTTTTTTGTCACTTCCAAAGATGGTAAATTCACAGTATAAGTACTGGAATCTATTCTGTTGCCTAGTAAACTTGTAGAGAATTTTTATGTACTTCTCTCTCCTTCCATGGTTTATAATTTGAGCTGGATTATCTTGGACATACTATAGCAGGTGGAGAGAATAGATGACGTTCCCTCAAGGTATTTGAATTCCACTTTCTCACCTAGAGGCCTGGGAAAGAGATGGAAAAAGAGGATATAGTCCAATTCTAATGGGAGGTCTTGTTTGGGACGGCCTCAGTTGTCCTGGGACTACCCCAAGGGTTAGAATTTACCAGATGACAGTTTTCTGTGTCCAAGATCATTTCTCCAGTAGGATTCAGAAAAACATATTTCTTGGTGTCTCCAGTTATGTTCATGCTACGTACTGAAGTATATAGCAATTCTTTTTATTTCATTTCAACAAATATCCTCTGAGTGCCTGTTTTATGCATGGCAGTATTCAAGGCACTACGTGAGGTACAAGGATGGTTGATCCAGGCAGCACCCTTAGGTGCTCCCAGTGCTGCAGTGCTTGCTTGTTTGGACTGAGTTACCTTACAGGGAATATGTGCCTTTCAGAAGGTTTGGGGGCATTGTCGCCTCTACGTAGAATGGTCTGGAGAAAGCAAGCTGCTGTTCAGCATAGGTGAATTTTAAGAGGCAAACACTGCTTGTTGAAAGTGTGCCAATCTGAGGGAACATGCAGGAGGAACAGCGTGAAGGCAGTGTGTGTGAGAAACAGCCCGTGGTTCAGGCTGTGCAGGGAAGACGAGAGCAGAGCGGAAAGGCAGGCCTGGGCCTGGAATGCCAGGGGAAGGCCTTTGGACTTCCCTGAAGAGACCACTTTGGGACACCCAAGAGTGTTAGTGATGAGGAAGGGTTAGGCAGTAGGGAAGAGGCAGGCATGGGTATGAACTTTTAAGAGATCTAGAGACAAATAAAGGAGAAAGGACGGAAGGACGGAACTTGCTAGTGTAGTAGGAGTGAGGAAGGGAGGCAATGTGTGCAAGAATGGTTTTTTTCTTTCTTTTTAAAGATAGGAGCAATCTGAATATCTGTAGACTCAGAGGAGAACTTTAATATGTAAATAGTAAAGGCCGCATGTGGAACAAGATCTTGGGAAAATACAAGGCATAGGCTATCAAAGGTGTATCTTAGCTTCGGCAGGATAGTAAGAGAAGTTTCTCAGAGACAGAAACAAAATGTAAAGATTCTAAGATACAAGTTTATGTGACTGTGAAGAACCAGGTTTTTTTAACTGAAGTATACTTGATTTATAATGTGTTAGTTTCTGGTGTACAGCAAAGTGATTCAGTTATATGTATGTGTATATTATATAGTCTATACACATATGTATTCTTTTTCAGATCTTTTCCGTTATAGTTTATTACAAGATATTGAATATGGTTCCTGTGATATACAGTAGGACTTTGTTGTTGTTTACCTATTTTATATATATAGTAGTTTATATATGCTAATCTCAAACTCATAATTTATCCTTCCTCCACCCTTGCCCCTTTGGGGACTGTTAGTTTATTTTCTATGAAAAGCTATTCTTAAACACTCAAAAATGAAGTGAGATGTCTTCCTTATGAATAAGAGTAGGGGACTTGGATGTAGAAAAAGTTTAGAGAATGTGATAGGAGTAGGGGCTACTTTGCTCTGGTTAAAAAAGGATACGTGTGTGCGCGCGTGTGTGCGCGCGCGCTTGCGCGCAGTGTTGCTTAGAGTTGGGACAGAGGAAATACACAATAGGGTAGAATCCCAAATTGAGAACTGACTGGGTGTCAATGATTGAAGGAGAAAATGAGAAATGATTCTGTGAAGGCAAGAAATTGTTTCAGTGGAAACCTAGGACTGGTAGGGAGAGGGGAAGTAAGCAGAGTTGGAAACCCAGAGAGGTAGGGTGGGTTGCAGAACCCTGAGTACAACAGCAATAAGGCGACACTGATTAAGTGGCTTTTATTCCTTCTCCCCTTTCGGAATGTCTCACTGATGCTTGCTTTTGTGCATTTTCTAGATTTGTATCTTTTTAAAAACACAAGCAAGATCCCACTGCAGTCATTATTTTGCAGTGTGTTACTTTCAAATGACAGTATATTTAACCAATCTTTGCATGTATATGGTGTTTATTCTTTTCAATGGCTGAAAAATTCACCCCAAAGGTGTTCTTGTTAATTATTCTTTAGGTCGTTCCCAATTTTTGTTTTGTTTTGTTTTGTTTTGTTTTGTTTTGTTGTTTAAAACTATACTGTTTTTGAGTCAACAGCTGAGCCAGCTCTGAGAATAAATATAAAGACTAATATCTGTGTCCTTGCCCTTCAAGGAGCTTATAGTTTATTACTGTTTGCTGAACAAGCACATTTTTCCTCTGGGCAGTAAAGGATATTAATCAGGATGTTGGCAAATGACTGTGGGTGATGATAGTGATGATGGTAATTTTGAAAAGATAAGTGTTTCCAGAGCCAGAATGTTGACCAGATTTTTAATACTTACATTTAGTAACAGCTAAGAAAACAATGTACTTGTAATATCTCTTGGCATATTGATTGCTGTCTTTTAAAATAAGTGGCTGTATGTCTTATTTTATATATATGGAGCTATGATTTATAAAAAGGATAGATAAACCTTAGTTTGTATTTCTTTTATTATGCTGGTTGGTAGCCCTCTGGAGGTAGCATTTGTAATTAAAATGTATAGAGATGTTGAAGTTAACCCATATTTATCCTTTTACTACAATTTCTGATCATATCAGTAGCCTTCTGAAGTGTGAAATAATCGTGGGCATTTGGTTAATGAATTGTGCATTGTTGCTGTTCATTCATGGAATTTGCTCTTTTATTATATTTGATGCTTCACTTAACAACAAATTTTGCTTTCTCTGCATTTGATATGTTTTTACCAAATTATTCCTGATTGTATCCATTAATCTTTAGTCACATTTGACAAAAATAAATTACTGTGATCTTTTAAAGTTACCAGTAATAATTAGATTTTTCAGGACATCAAAGTTTTAGGGGAACCACTAGATGTTAAAGGGCTTGTATAAAAATGCACAAGCTTTTTGATAAAATACTATGCCCAAATTCAGTTTTGGTAATGGATAAACAAAGACTGTAAAAGGAAGAGAAAAAGTCATGAAGTTTTCATGATGAACATGTATTTGCATTCTTACTATCTGCATTTTCTTGAGAATCAATTTTCATTTGTTTCATTTGGGAATATTATTTTATAAACATAATATGCACAATTCTCCTCACGTTCTCCTGCAAGTCTCGAGGATCGATAGAAATTGCTTCTCTGTTTAACACCTCTGTGGCCAGTCCCTGGGCAGAAGCACAGCCTTGAAATGCAGTGATAGGCACTTTGCCCCCAAAGAGAGCTGGAGTGAAGAGAATCTGACAGATACAGTCACTCCCTGGGGCGGTTTCAGGATGGTTTTTTTTCAGTTCTTTTTGTTCTTTTATGTGACTTTACCTGTATCTATCAGGGATCACCTTGTACATTTTTGGTTTAAAACCTGATTTACAAACTTAACCTTTATGGCTTCAATTCAAATTCCAGAGAAGGCTGCCTCTTGCTGGAAGAAAACATTCATTGTAGTTCTCTTGTTTAAAAATGTGTATATACTTTTAGTTTATGAATGGTGCCTGCCTAGTAATTCCTGAATTCTCACTGCAGTTCCTTTAAGTCTAAGGCAGTAAGTATAGCATAGCGAGTAAGGATGGGCTATGAAATTAGAACGAAGTGGGATCAAATCAGCTTCATCACTTTCTAGCTCCATGACCTTCGACAAGTGTCTTAACCTTACAGAGAGCTTCAAGTTTCTCAGACATAAATGGAGGATAACAATGACACTCTTCTACATAAGTAAAGGTTTGTGAAGGAGAGGAGGTGTGTGCATTGCAGAAAAGCAAGAGTTATGGAAGATAGTGTGTTCTGGGAATTACAGCTCTCCATCCCTCACCCCCTTCCACTGCCACCCCGTTCCTGTCATGTATGTAGAGAAAATCCTATTCCAGGACAGAAGTGCAGCAGATGAAAGTGTACTATTTGCTGGACACTGCTAATTAGACTAGGTTGCAAATTGCTACTAAAATTAATCTGGAAAGTTAATGTAATTTAGTGATTACATTATAGTGATTGTCTTTGACAGGAGCAGGGTGGGGAGGATTTGAGAAACTGCCAAAGTTATCTGGAAAAATAATCCTTTGAAAGTTACTAGGCTAATTTTGAAAAAAATGGTGATAAACGAGATGGAGCTCTGTCAGATATTGACATATATTCTAAACCTACTTTAATTAAAATAGTTTGCTAAAGGAGTAGAGAGATCAGTGGAACAAAAATAAGACTCTAGAAATAGATCTAAATACATAAAATTTAAAATATGATAAAGGCAGCATTTCATATCTGTCATCATTGGTTGTTTAATAAGTGATGGAGTATTCACTTTCTGAAATTTTACATATATATATTCTGTTTATTATACTCCATGTGGATTGAGGATTTAACAATAAAGCACCACAAACCTATTATAAGAAAGTATATGTAAATTTTAAAAAATTGGAATCGGAAAGATGTTTTTAAACATGACACCAATAAAGCCATTTTCCTTCTGAAAAATCCTGTTTAATTTCATAAAAATTAAAAATTATCTATGGCAGAAATATAATAAACACATTTGAGATTGGAAAAATAACATATCAGGTAGGGTCTGTTTCATATTGTTTTCAACTTTTCTATAGCCTTTTGTTTTACTATGTCTATGATTAAACACATAAAACTGGATTCTTTTATTTTTACTCTTTTTCCTTTAAAGCATTTAATGAACTTCTTCCTTGCTTTTTTGTAATTTTTTTTTTTACTCTTAATAGGCAGAATCTGTCTTTCAATAAGTAAGTTTGGTCCATCTCCATTTATTTTGATGCCATGTGCTTTTATTTTGTACTTTTTACTTTATGTCTTTTTTTTTTTTAACTTTGCTTCATTTCCTTCCTTCCTTTCCTCCGTATTAAGTCAGTTTTTCATCACTCTCTGTTTCTGTACCTTAAACTCTATAGATATAATTGCTGCCACCTTCAAGTCCCATCAGAGACTTTTCTTAGAACCGAACTGAGGCTCCTGCCAGGTGTTGATCTTGGGCATCCTCTCAAGCCAGCTGATGGTGCCCTCGCCCAGGTGTTGCTCTCCAGGCTGTGTCCATCTTCCTGTCTCCTGGGCATCTCCCAGTAAATAGTCCGCAGCCCAGACCACAGTCAGCAGAAGCTCTTCAGCCGGCACTCCAGCACTAGTGAGCCTTCCTCACCTCTCCCTACAAGGGAGACCTGTATTCCTCTTGCCCTTCAGGAACTGAACTCTTTGTTGTCTTTGCCTGTTTCTAGACCCACGTTCCACCAAGACAGAGGCTTTTGGCCTAACTACTCTGCTGGGAGTTTCTGCTACATTTCTGGTCCATGAAGTGTTTATTCTGGAGTCAACCATGCCTTAAAATGTGTGTGTGTGTGCATGTGCATGTGTGTGTGTGTGTAATATATATGTATGTTAAATATATAAATATTTTCTGTGTTTGGAGAAGCACAGGCATTCAAAGCTGAACTTACAATGCCATATTGGTCAAAATTTTACTTATAGCAGTATTTATAGTAGCAAAAAGTATAGTCTGGTTTAATAAATTGGGTTCATTCAGTAATCAAAAAAGAGGTTTATAAGTATTTACAGGGAAAATGGCTAAAGTGTATTGTAAATTGAAAAACAAGTTGTGAAGAAGAAATTTGCTAATTGTATTTGTGTCTGAAGCAAAAAAGTACACAGGTTCATAAGCATAGAAAGCTTCTGGTAGAATGTATGGGACATTTTTAATAGTTAAAATTGGTTATGTCTGGGTTTTGTAACTAGGAGGCCAGAAGTGTATTATTCTCTGTTTTCACCCTTTTATATTGTTTGGATAGTCCTTTTCTCTTTGAACATTGGCTGTTTTTATAATAAAACAGTAAAAAGAGAAAGCAACACTTTTATTCCCCTGAAATGGTATTAGTATAAATAATGTTATGACTTTATTCATTTTTGTTCCCACATAGTCATGTGTGAACTTAAGGAACACAATGTATGTTAATAATATGTTCTAAATTAACATAGTATCTCCGTTACTAGTTTATGTTTCTAATATAAAAGTAGAAATAGGTATTAAATAACCAATCCAATATTATACAGTTCTATAAAGTATTAACATTCACTGTTAGAAAATACTAGGCTTAAATCATAGGCGTCCTGATCAGGAGGATTCACAAGCCAGGATTGCTTTACAGCTTTACAGGAGTGTTATTTTTTAGAGAAATTGATCCTTTGTACAAAATACTCAGCCTTTGGGTTAGTCCCTTTTCTTATTAATGGTAGTGGCTCTCTGAAATCCAAAAGTAAGTGCCCAAAGCTTTTCTAAAGAAAGATAAACTCCCTTTTCCTTAAACTACATCATTTTTCCTTCATGGGGCATGTGGCTTTAATAACTATGCTTATGGTACTAATGTACAGAGGGTCTAAACTTTTTGATTTGTGTTATTACCTTGGTGCCTCTGACAGATAATTCATAGCTATTACTCTGTCCTTTCTATTTAAAAATAGTTAATGTCACAGCTAAAAATTTATTCTAATGAAATAAATATGCAGAGAGTTTAAATGAAAATATAATCTTGCAATACTGTGATCGTGAAGGTAGGAAACAACTCAAATGCTCAAAAATAGGGAATTGAATAAATAAATCATTGTAAATATTTAATGTATTACTAGTCACACATTAAAAATGAAATTATAGAAAATATGTATTGACATGGAGACATGTTTGCAATAAACAATGTTAAATGAAAAAAATTAGTGGGATATATCATGTGATCCTCTTTTGGTAAAAATGTGCATATGTGATTATATACATGCACAGAAAATGTGAACATTTAAACACCCAAATGTCAACTGTGGTTATCTCTGAGTGGTGTGATTACAGGAGAGTTTTATTTTATTCTCTTTACTTCTCTGCATTTATTATATTGAGCATGTTTGCATGCATAATAAGATAATCAGTAAAAGGTATTAAAATACACTTCTGTTCTACTTCATGTTGTGAAAGTTAAATGTCGTACCATTCCTCCCCTTAGATGGTAGTTCTCCCTCTATATTTATCCAACTGTCTTGATCCATGAGTTGGTTTAGTTGGATGTGCCTGCTGGCTAGACATTCTTACTCAGGGCAGAAAAGGCAAATCTGTGAAGAGCTGTGTTTAGTTCACACCGTGCCCCCCCCCCCACCCAGAAGATACAGTTTTAACTTGCTAAGAGATGGGCTGAAGATGACTGTAAGGTAGATTTCAAGTTGACTTTCTTCTTCTGCTCTAACTAATCTTGTTATTCTACCTAGGAATTTCAGCGTTGCCTCACTCCAAATATTAATGCTTTACCACTGCCGTGAAATTCCTGAGGATGCCTACTAAAAGCAATCAATTATAAAAGCAAAACAATCAAATAATCATACCACTCCTAAATGATCTAGTTCATCTCAGCAGTGATAGAATGTATTGTTTTCCATAAAAAGTGACTTCTGAAAAGAAAAGAAACAATCTATTCCTCATAAAGTCTTGAACAAGTTTAGTGAATTATTTTAAATGTAGGCCAGCCCTTCACTGCTGGGTGTGTGGGGAAGTCATTCTTTCTACTGTGAGGAAAGAGCTTCCCCAGTTCCTCAAACGCACAGCCAGGCACAGTTGCTTGAAGCATTATTATTTTTTTAGGTGCCTCATAATTTTTATTATTATTATTTATTTTATTTATTATTTATTACTTTGTTATTTTTTTTACATTGAAGTAAAATTGATTTACAATATTGTTATTTTCAGGTGCACAGCAAAGTGATTTGGTTATATGTATATATGTATATTCTTTTTTGATTTTTTCCATTATAGTTTATTACAAGATATTGAATATAGATCCCTGTGCTATGCAGTAAATCCTTATTGTTTATCTATTTTATATATAGTAGTGTGCATCTGTTAATCCCATACTCCCAGTTAGTCCTCTTCCCTTCCCCTTTGGTAACTGTAAGTTTGTTGTCTATGTGTGAGTCTTTCTGCTTTATAAATAAGTTCATTTGTACTATTTTTTTAGTTTCCGCATATAAGTGATATCATGTAATATTTGTCTTCCTCTATGTGACTTACTTCACTAGGTGTGATAATGTCTAGGTCCATCTATGTTGCTGCAAATGGCATTGCTTCATTCTTTTTTGTGGCTGAGCTGGGTACATTATTTTTGATCACTTTCAAACTTATTTTACCCATGATGCAAAATGTTAGCATTGAGTGTCACTTAAAAATGTTGTTTATTCTCTCTGAGGAAATAAAATAGCACTCTCTCTTCACTTCCTTGGTTTATACTTAACAAAAAAAAATCTTAATTTCAGATTAGAGGGGAAAAAATTTGGACTTTTGAGAGGTGAAGCAGAAAAGAATACATTGGGTAACAGAACTGTGCAAGAGCACTATAAGGCTTTAAAAAATGTCATTGTCTTTGCTGTAGTTTATCAGTTAAGGAAGGGGCAGTTTTGACTTCTAATAATGACTTGATTTTGCATTACTTTCCTTCTTCCTCATTCCATCATTCACATCCAACAAAAACGAGAAATCCAGAACATTTAGTATACGCACAGTTGAACATTTTAAAATGTTCTCTTTTTTAGAGTTTCTATTTTTCTGTGTGTGGTTCCGAAAACTTTTGGTGGTACTTTTAGGTTACATGGTACTTTAATGTATCAATTTAGCTATAACTTTAGAGACTAAAGTTTTATTTTATTTTATTTTATTTTATTTTATTTTATTTTATTTTATTTTTGGTCTGGAAGGAGCAGTATCATTTCTCTTCAGAAATTCTGGTGGGTTGCCTGACAATATGACACTAGAAATAATGGGATAAGAAAAAGACAGCCTGTTTCGACCGAAGAGCCCATTTTAACTTTTGTTGGTATTCAGTAGGGTTTCTCACATAAGTACATGTGAATAACTTTTTTAAATGTCCAATTCTTGCAAAAGCAGTTTTGAGGCTTTAAAGTGTTAGCTCTCACTTAAATATCCTGAAATATCCTCCTGAGATGGCTTGCTAGTTCCTAGAGTAGTTCCCTGCCTCACACTGTGTCAGTCTTTGGAAAGAAAAACAAAAATCCATCCTCATAATACAAGCCTGTAACATTCTCTCTTCTTGTCACTCTCCAGTACTGTCCTGTGCCTCGTGAGGCTGGGGTCTTCATCGCCCCCCTCATGCTGTGTGGCACTGGTCCTCTGGAGGGTCCCGTGCCTCCAGCCCCACCTCCACCCTCACAATCAGAGAAATCTTTCTAGAACATTAACCTGATTTCTCAGCTTTAAACATTTTGGTGGTTCCCTGATAGGCAGCATGGTAGTATCTCTCAAAACAATATCTGAGAACCTCTGGCAAAATATAAATTTGATTCCTTTTTGAAAATGATAAAAAATTAACAAGCACACCCCTGTTCCTCCAGATGGATACTTGTAACTGAGTACCGTCCTCAAGGCCTGGCTTATTGGTGTTGGTACCGAATCTCGTACTTTTTAATGAAGCATTTGCTTCTCAAACTGATCCATGACTTGCCTGGTTTTGGAGGCATTTTCCTTTCGAGGAGGTCCAGACATTACTTGTGAGAAACAGTGGCCCCCAGGACAGGGTCCAGATGCCCCAGTGTGGATGAAAGGCCCTTTGTGATCTGCTTTTTACCGTTCCTCCCACTGGATCTCCTTCACATAGTCTCTGTACTGTGCACTCCAGCCCCTGAGTGACAATCAGACCCCGCATAAGCTGGGCCATTTCTATCATTTGCCCTTTTCTTGCTTAAGCTGCTCTTTGCCTGTGGTAACTCCCTCCCTCCTCCTTTCCATCCATTTGAACACATCCTCCTCTGTAGACTCAGCCTTTCTCAAAGACTGCATCCCCACGTACAATTTAAAAAACTCCTAACCTAACCACAGAAGTGGCCTCGCATCATTGTTGCTGCATTCTGTTGGTTAGAAGCAAGGCAGTAGGTCCAGCCCCCACTCCAGTGTAGGGGATTACGTACTACGAAGTGGGATAATTGAGGACTGTCTAAGACATCTTCTCCCACCGCCTTTGAGTACCTTTGGTGAGTGGGAGCCACGGGCTGGATGGGAGGCTGCTTATCCTCGTCTCAGTCTTATGTCCCTGCCTCTCGTGGTGTGGGCATCTTAATGCCGTGACTGATTCCAAGATTGGAAGAGAGGTGTCTTTGAAATAATCTGGCTCTTAAATGCCATTTGAAAGTCAACTCCCTCATCTGATCTTCAACTGAGGAAAAAATGGCATATTTTAGTGCTGGAAGAAGAACTCTCTGTGCTGGACTTACTAAGAAAAGGTGGTAGAGCTCACCAAGACTGCATTCTTAAGAGACTGCAAATGTAATCTTGACTAAGCCATTTTGGGTTGATGTCTTGAATTTAATTTTTAACCCGCTTTAAGATAGGAGTCCTCTGCGTTTTCAAATGTAGCACCTATGAAACTTTGCTTCGCTCTGTTTACTGGCCTGTCTTTGGGCTGGGAGCTACTTGACACCTTGGTCCACACCTATTTCATTTCTAACATCAGCACTTTGCCTGGCACTAAGGCGCTCAAAAAATATGTACTAACGTGATACACTCTTCTGTGTTTTTAATATATCCCGCACTAAATTTACTGAGCATTGCTAGTTGAGAATTTTGCAGATCTTTTACCAGCATAAATGCTTCACAAGAGTGACCTGGGTCTATGATACTGATAATTTCTGTGTTATTTTGCTAGTTCATTAGAGCATTAACAGTTTTTGCCCTTGAATCAAAGTCTCTACTTTTCTCTCCACAGTTTCTAAATATTTTGTCCTTTTGAGTCAAGGGAATTGCCCTGATTTTATGATGACATTTGGGTACGATATTCAAAGTGTTAAAAGTTATAAAAACGACCCTTTGGTATTAAATGTAATAAATGGCTCTGAGTTGAATATATGCACAGGTTCTCTTATATGAGCTTTGTGAGCCCAAACTGCTCCAGTTACATATTCGCATTGTAATTGGATTCTATGTATGACATTCTCTCATTCCCCAAGAGTAGGCCAGGCCATGAAAATTCCTCCTGGCTTGGTGTTGATGTACGCTTTGGGTCTTTTGAAGTGTTGGATTTCATCTCTAACTCATAATGGATGGGACCCATAATGCTGTTGGTCCTACCCCACTCTGAGAAGGCAGGGGTGTCTCTGTAAGAAAACAAACAAAACAAAAGGTTTCTCATTCCCAAGAGAGTTATTGCACCCCTCAAAGAAAGGGGCAGTAGCAGGATGATTTCTAGAACAGACCTGCCTTTGTTCAGCCTCACCTTTACCAAAAATATTGTCTTTCTTTACTCACAGATAGTCTATACTGGGTTCATCTGTCCTGGCTTCTATTTTCTTTGTAATTCTACAATATTGTGCTTGCTTGTCCTTAGTTAGACTATAAACTCCCCAATATCAGAGGTTATTCTCTCCTTTCTTCTTCAATTTTGATGTCTTTAATCTCTCTTCCCATTGATACCCACTCTCACACCGCTCCAGAAAGAGGAGCCCCGGCACATGGGGGGCTATTCTAGGTTTACAGTTGATGCATTAGAGTTGACTGGACATGAGGGGCTGGCACGTCTGGACTCTTGTGATGAGGGGTGAATGTGAGCTCCAGAAGGCTTCATAGCAACACTGAGTTAACTCTACATGGATAAAATGGGGCTCCCCTTCGACCCTCTGAGTGCACCAGAGTATGTTACTGCCATGAAATTGCACTGTAATATCTTCTAGTTGTGATTCATTCACAGTTTAATATGCTTCTAGTTCTGGTTTGACTTTTCCCCCAGGAAGAGACTAAAATCTCTTCATTATAATATAGACAGTGTACTGCACTTTGAATACAAATTTATCCATGTTCAGAGTAATTTTTCTTCTGATTGTCTCTACCCTGGAGAAGTGCCTTTAATGAATTACATACAAATTGTGTAATTTAAGAAGTTAATTTGGTTTTCTGGTTACACAGGACTAAAAACAGCCCTTGTAGAAAGAGATGATTTCTCATCAGGGACCAGCAGCAGAAGCACTAAATTGATCCATGGTGGTGTGAGATATCTTCAGAAGGCTATCATGAAGTTGGATATTGAGCAGGTAATTGTGTATGCTGGTTGTTAAACAAAAAATGCGACTATGCTTTTTTCTACCCAATTAAATCAGTTTTTTTTTAATGGCTTTTAGCATTTCTTCCTACTGAAAATACCTGTTTATTGTATTCTGCTGGACTGTCTTTCAGGAGAGGTGTGCCGGGTTTTTCCTGTAGTTTTATGTTTATGGGGAGTCAGGGTCTTTTTCTACACAGGCATGTCAATGTAGCAGATTTACAAAATCGCTTTTGATTGTGTTACCTTTTAACAATTGTGATTGGTTTTGTTTTTGTTTTGGCCAATGGCCACTAAATTGCTATTTCCCAAGCAGTTTCAGCAGAGTTGTGTTGTAATACATGAGGAGTATTAAACTGATCCTCTTCACTGGATATGCAATCCTACTGCATATTGTCACTGACATATTCTTAAGGAAAAGATGATCTGAGTCATGCTTTTTTTTTTATGTCACACTTTGTTGTGTCCAGTCTGCCACCATTTGAAAACTGCCAAGACAGTGTGGAAGATGACATTTCCCAGAGGGGTGAAAAAAAAAAAAAAAGAAAAATCAGCTGAACTCCTTATCTGCTTTTCGTACATGGAAAACACAGCAACGCTAACTTGACATTGTCAGTTTTGAATCTGTCCTCTCGTGTCTGTTTGGCATCATGATGGACGTAAAGAAAAGAGTATGGGGTTTGGAATCAGAAGACTTGTGATGTGTTTCAGCTTATATTTATTCAATTTCTATGAGCCTCAGTTTTCTCGTTTGTAAAATTAGCATGGTGATAGTAATGCCGAGTCTTCAGAGGAGGGGTGATGATATGGACTAAGAGTAAAGACAGCAGCTTTTTAATGATAATCTATAAAATGCTGTGCAACTCCTAAGTATCATCTCTCGGGCTAGTGGAGGCAAGAAGGAAACGTTTAACATGGATTTGAACAATCTGTTATCTCTTACATGAGAAAATATTATGGGGGACTGAGAAAAGGGACAATGCAGAGAATGCAAGATAAATTGTTACAATAATCTTGTAACTCAAGTCAGGAAAATATCTTACACCTGGGAACTCTGACAGCATGTTTTTCTCCTATGCAAATACAGTTAAGGTTTCTAAAAAATCTTTCAGGTTGACAGCATGATGTATTATTAGAAATTTGATTAGGAGGGAGCGATCCTCGCTCAGAGGTAGAGAGGTTTCTGTGTATCAATCAGTTGGCAGGGTGTCTATTTGCCATTTGAAAATATTATGATCTGTTACTGCCAAACTAATTTTCTCTGTTTTGCTTTTCAGTACAGGTTGGTAAAAGAAGCCCTTCATGAGCGTGCCAACCTACTAGAAATTGCTCCCCATTTATCAGCTCCGTTGCCTATAATGCTTCCAATTTACAAGTAAGCCTTTTGGTATCATCTATATACTAGCTTATCTGAGGTCGATAGAACAACACAGTGTTAATGGAAATAGTTCCTCAATGTGTATTTCTTAATGTAGTTTTAATTGGTCCTAATCTTTAATCCTTTTAAAATATTTTCCTTTGTTTTATTTAAAAGTGAGACGTTTCCTGAATTACTCTCTGCTGACCCACCTCTAAGGGTTAGATCTTAAAGGCAAAGGAGGCTATGTTCTGTATGTGTAATTAGTAGTTTCATACTTCAGTTTCTGGGAGTCCACAGACGAGCAACTCCATGTGCCCTGGGGAACAGAAGAAGGTCATTTGCAGACTGAAATGCAGAGTTGGAAAGAATCTCCTGCAAAATCGGAACCTGACACATAGCAACTCCAAACCCAAGCCATTTTGTGTCATTTTAAATTTCTGAGCTGACCAAAACTGAAATTTAGTTTGGAGGTGTCAGATTATAAATTATTAAACCCAATTTTCTGAATGTTGTTAGAGCTATCTGAGAAGCAGACTTTAGAGTGCAGGCAACAGGGAGAAGTGGATAATGTAACTGTTAGCTGCATGAGTGTTGTGGGGGCCTAGAAACAGATTTTGCCATTTTTATCTATATTTTGTCATAGATTACTTAGGACATCTTAAGCCAATGATTTTCTACCCTGGGTGTTCATTAGAGTCACCCCGGTCCTTGCCCTAGTCTAGTTAAATTGATCTCTAGCAACATGAGACCCAGGCACCTACATTTATTATTGACACTCCCCGGAAAATTCTAATATGCAGTCAGGAGACTCACTGCTTAGAGATGATTCATTTACGTAATAATCCATAATCCAGTAGGGCTGGTGTCAGAACATTCAGGCACTTCTCTTGTTCCTTTTGCAGGACACTATTAGATATACTTTCCTTTTCTTGATAAAACGTATCTTATAACTTAAAGAGACATTCTGTAATGTTACACTCTGTTTCTTTTCCTCTATTTATGCTGTAGGTGGTGGCAGTTACCTTACTACTGGGTAGGAATCAAGCTATATGACCTGGTTGCTGGAAGTAATTGCCTGAAAAGCAGTTACGTCCTCAGCAAATCAAGAGCCCTTGAGCATTTCCCAATGCTCCAGAAGGACAGACTGGTAGGAGCAATTGTCTACTATGATGGTATGTGTTTTTTTTTTTTTAAAAGATACTTTTCTCTCACTCATGACCCTTACAGTATATTCTTAATGAGATAGTTTTGCACTCTAATTAATGCTAATCTTACACAACACACAAACACATGCACACACACATTCACCATTTCCCTTAATACAAGCTGAAAAAATCCACACAGTGTTTTGCTTTCAGTATTGTCTGTTTTTGTACATTCCTTTTCTTCTTTGATTTCAAATTTGTGTCTCATGGTTGCTTTGGTCTGTTTTCCATTATTGTGATTTGGACCCCACCTTCACGCCATTTATTTTGGTATATGTTTGCCAGTGAGTACTTGCCTTATGAACATATTATAATGTTGAAAGCAGCTGAGGATCTGTTAGGTTTTCTAGATGAAACCTCTATTTTCAAGGGGTTATAAACCTAGAGAAAAATGCCCACTGGGCTGCAATTGACATGTTTGTATTTTGCACAGGACACAATTCTTGAACATATAATTTATGTGATGAAGTTGGATGAATGTTGCATCTGTTAAACCAAACTCTCAGTTTTTATTGCTTATTTTATTGTTGTTAGATGTTTTTCTAACAGTGACATTATCTAGTACCCATTTGTCACATGTTCAGTGTTCATTCTTTGTGTGTGTGAACAGTATAATTTTGTACACATTTATTTGAGGGAACTAACCACTTAATGTTTCTCCAGATGGACCGCAATACAATACACAGCGACATAGGAAACGCTGTTTGTCAACTTTTACTGTAGTTTTAAAGGGTGAATGGAATTGGAAAATAGTCCAAAGATGTCTATAAGGAAATATCTGGACACAGATAATTGTGTGTGTTCTAAAAGTCTTAGAAATTTTGTGACACAAAGGACAGCCTAGGCTCTACAGCTCAGTGAGGTTTTGTTTTTGTTTTTTTTAACCCCCATTATGTGATCTTTTATAATTAGTGTTAGATATCTAACTCTTAGCATGAAGAAATTTTATTTGTTTTTTGTTTTTCCAGGAGACGTTGGTATTTATACTTCATAATAAGGGATATCCTTAAGGCTACCACCCATTTCTTTCTTCTTAGTGTTAGGTCCTGAATCAGTTTAGCTGTCAGGCTTTCATGTATGAATGCAAAGTGTGTCTGTGCGGATGGGACAATGGGGACTAACTCAAGAAGATGTGTTAGGAGCAACAATATTAGAAAAATGTTAAGGGTCTTAGACAAACATTAGAAGCTAGAAAATTCACAGTTTACAGTGCCTTCCAGCATCTAAATGCCACGGGGGAGGCACTTAACTACTTTTTTGGTGCCCTTGATTGAGCCTGCATGTTAAAGGACAATCTTCCTGTGAATTTTCTTTCTCTGCTTCAGGCCCTTAACGTTCATCCATTGTAGTTTGTTGGGTGATTATATTAAAGAGGTTTTTGGTCCAGGAGGAGTCAGAAAGCATTCTGCAAATGGCCCCCACCTTTCCTGACATGGAAGTGTTTGTGCCCTTTGCCTTTTAATTTTAATCCTTCCCATGCAAACTCTCTCAAGTACTTGGCCATTTTCTCTAATTCGTGTGATATACTGAACACTAATTATTTTTATTTTTCACTTTTATTTGTTTTTTTAGCTTGTGCATATTTGAATCTCCTTAAGAGGAATATTAGTGGATGTGATATCTGAACTTGTGACATCCTGTCTTATGTTGGTTTGATATTGTTATAAATTATAGATTCTTATCGATTCTAAAGATTCCATCAATCCCTGGAGAAACCAAGGGAAATCTATGTCATAAAATGCAGAAGAAATATTATCCTACTAGGATCAAGGGGAAGAAGAACTTCTTTAGTCTAGAATTGGATTGTATAGCTTGTTACGGCTTGTTACAGGTTGCAAAATTATGAATTTAGCCAAGATTATTGAAAATTTTTAAACTTATTATCTAAAATAATTTCAAAATGATATTTGAAAATTGATTGTGAAACCTACGTCTAGAAGGAATAAAAATAATTCTAGTCACTGGAAATAAATAATTTCTTTTTTAACCTTGTTCTGAAATGATGCAGGCCCAACTATGTCATGCTTGATGCAAAACAAACAAGAATGTGAAATACAGTTTAGTTCTCTGGTTTCACAGCTATATTTACAGACGGGCCAACTCTTGTGATACCTAATGATGTGATGAGCAAATTAAATACCAGCATGGAAATAAGGTAGAAAGGAGCATAGAGTAAAGGAATTAAATGCAATAAATTCGTGTTCAGAGGAAGGAAGGGATGACTTGCCCCTTGACCAGAAAAATAACATCATCTTGCTACCAAGTATTTCAGAGAGGAAAAAATACTTCCTAAACATTTACCATTGCAACTGAAGCCTACAACTGTTTACACTGTAATTTATAAGATAAACCTTTCTTAGCAGCAACAACAAAAAATACTCTTCTTCTTAAATAATCATTATGAGACTGTAATAACAGTCACCCAAATGATTTCAAAATGCATTTGGCTGCTTGAAATATTTTTTTTAACATAAAAAATAAATTTTTGAGTTGAAATTCACATAACATAAAATTAACCATTTTAAAGTGAACAGAAATAACAATTTTTATAACTCCCACCTTGGGAGAATCTTGATTATAATGAAAAAGTGGTGCAGGTAATTAAATGAACTTTTAAAAGCTACAAGAAGTTTTGCTTACTAAATAATCTTATTAGTAATACATCACACAGTTACTTAAGCACCAGTGAAAAGCTAAATATAACGGTGTGAAAATACAGTCAGACTAGTAAACATCACCATTAAGATGGATAGGTTCTCACTTTGGCAGCATATATACTAAAATTGGAACGATACAGAAAAGATTAGCATGGCCCCTGCACAAGGATGACATGCAAATTCGTGAAGCATTCCATATTAAAAAAAAAAAAAAGATGGATGGACCAGTACCTGAGAGAATCTTTAAGATTCTTTCAAGACTGAGATGTTAGGGCTGTAAGGTATTCCCTCTGAAGTACAAAATGTACAAAGGTTAAAAAATTGTTCTTAATTACTCATGCAAACAGCTCATCCTAAATAAATAGTGACGACCATTGCACATGATTAAGGCAAAATCTTTTCCTCCACAAAAGTCCATAAAGGTAGTAAAATAAGTTTCACCTACTTTTTTTTCTTTTTATCTTTTCTTAATTGAGGTATAATTGACGTATAACATTATGTTGGTTTCAGGTGTACAACACTATGATTCAATATTTGTGTATGTTGCAAAATGATCACCACAATAAGTCTAGTTAACATCTATCACCATACATAGTTATATGCTTTTTTTTCTTGTGATGAGGGCGTTTAGCAACTTTCGAGTATACAACACAGTATTATTAACTATAGTCATCATGCTGTACATTACATCCCCAGAACTTATTTATCTTATAACTGGAAGTTTGTGCCTTTGACCTCATACTTTTAAATAAAGTAATTATAGTGGCTATTCTGTGCTTGGCGTAGGTATGAGCCATTCCCATATTTTGGTATTAACCACTGGAAAACAAACTCACATATGTGGAGGAGTGATTGTTTTTCAGGATAGACAAAGTAAATGTCAAATTTCTCAGTAAAATCCATAGGAGATGAAAGTTGGGATAGGAGGTGACATACCAAGTTATATTTTCATTTTATAATCTGTTAGAGAAAACGTATAGTCACCGCACTGTTCTCTGACTGAGACATGTCCCGGTGTTTCCTCTCCGCTCCTCACCGTCTGCTACCAGAGAGCCAGCAGCTGGACCCTGTCCTTGCCCGTTGCCACTGATAAGGGGGTTTCCACGTCGCGAGTGCGGGGCCTGGTGCAACTCTCCCACGTCAACAAGAGGTAGTTAAGGTGTGACAGGCTTGGGTGGCTTGGCAGGCTCTGAGGTTATGTGAGCCGGCTGTGGAGGGAGAGCCAGTGTCCTCAGAAGCTTGCTTCCTCTTCCTCTGTCAACTTTGCTCCAATCTCCCTGCTCCCAGAGAAGATCTGTGGTGCCATTCTAGTTGGACTTCAGTCATCCAAATCATGCACAGAAAATGAGATACAATTAAAAATCATTAAATATTTAAAACCATTATATACCCCCATTAAGCTTCTGTAAGATGAAATTGGAGAACAAAATTACAGCTTTAAATTCTTCCTTCTGAGAGCCCAGGTAGTGACAGAGAGAGATGCCTGTTACTTCATACCCGGTGACGCCCTTAAGTGTTCCTCATGCACATCGGAAGATAGCAGCCTTCGAGAAATTACACTGGCTTTCCTAATGTAAATAAAAGTTGGTTACAGCCATGCTTCAAAGGGGGAATTGAAGCCCAGGTTTCACTAGAATATTCATTTTTATTCCAACCTACAACTCACAGCATACAAATAGATGAATTCAGCTCGTGAGAGAGCAAAGCCAATTTAATCTCTGGCTCCCCTGAGGTAAATGTAGTTCACGGTCCTGCCCCCACCCCAACCTCAGTTATAATCCCTGGCTCCTGGAGGTAAAAATGCACTGAAGTGAGGAAAATTCTGCAGCAGGATATAATGATCCAAAATGACAGGGACAATAATGACAATGAATTTCATGTCTCCCAGTCATGAGCTGGAGATGCTTGACTAGGCTGACTTATACAATTAAACTGTTACAGGTACAGCAGGAGATGCAGTTAGCTGTGTGCTTTGGGGAACGATGCCTCTGGCAAAAGGCAGATTGTGGAATCCAGACTCTTTTGTTAGGAACAAACTATTATTCCTCTAGGCATGCACCCGCAATTGTACACTTTAATAAAAGAAAGCTTGGGTTAAAGACAAGTCTTTTAAGGTGTTTATTTTATCTACTTTGAAAGCTAAAAAAATCAATTACCCAATAACACAAAGGTGATTTTTTTTTTTTTTTTTTTTTTTTTTTTTTTTTGGTCTTACGTTTTCGTTTTTGTTTTAATATGGAGTTCCTGGAACATAAGTCAAATCCAAAGATGGCGCCTTTAATCCTCACTTACATTATTTGCAAACACAAGTGTTGAACTATTACTGGGTGTGATCTACTTTAAATCTGATAGACATATTAATTTCTTCAGAATAAAAATAGGTTGAATAAATAACCGAATAGTGGGTTTACAAATGAAACAGCAGTGCCACTTAGCAGGTTTGGCTGTGTGCTGCTTCATGCAGTTCTTGTGAGGTTGTTAGGGTGATTCTCAAGCGGTTGTGTGAGCCTCCCGGGTTGTACAAGACCATCCCCTGTGGTAGGAAGAACATATTAGAACTTTTACTTAGATCTGTTTCTACCAAATTCCTTAGAAATGTCGGTTTTTACATACGGTTTAAGTATCTATAATATATATAAGTACAATAATACAGGTATGTAATTTATAAATAAATATCTATATTGGGGTTATATGCCAACATTTACTGTACTTCTAGAATACCCAACTTGATTTTTCTTTTTTGAGCCACTAGGTTAGTAATTTGTCATTGTTTTATGTCTTTAGTAAATTAACTAATTGGAATATTTTCAAAATAGACGTATTCAGCAAGAGGAAAAATTCCTTCTTCTCTGAAAGAGTAAACATTACCAAATCCCTTCCTTCCCTTCTTAAGGTCCAGCTTCTGTAAACTTTGAGAGGAAGTCTAAAAAAAAAAGAAAAAAACCAGAGGGGGTTATTATCTTGGGATCCTCAAAATTATCAAAATTTGGCATGATACATTAAAATATGTGTTTATTTTTACTTTAATTTTCATCTTAAAATCAAAATATAATAAATTCATTTTAAAATGTAAAGCTCTATTTGCCAACAGTTCCCAAGGCTCCCAAACCTTTTCAGACCCTTATTATTTTTATACATATCAAAGTTTAAAATTGTGTGTATGTATCAAAAGTAATACATACAAAAGAATACATATAACATATATAAATTGTCTTCCTTTTTATCTTATGTAAACATTTTAAAATAATCTATTGTTTAGTTTTGTTTTTAAAATTTGTAAAAGTATAATGTGGTGTGTTATATAAGTTGATAGAGACTTTGAAAAACAGACACTCAGTAAAGTTGAGCGTGCATCTGTGTGATTCAGTAGTTCTACTACTAAATTTATGCCCCAGAGAAAATCTTAACACCTGTCAACCAGGAGATATGTACAAAAAAGTTTGTTGCAGCACTGGGAATAATTTCAAAAAGGGAAATAATTCAGGTATCTATCAAGAGACAAACAAGTGAATAACCTCTAGTACTCATAATGGAGTAAAACAGAACATTGAAAGTGAATGAACGAAGCTAAGCTGAACCACAGGGATAAGTCTTAGAAAAGATACGTTGAAAAGGGCATAATAACTTGTTTCACAGTTGTAACCGTCACAATCACACTTGAAAATTGCTTTCTAAGTATGGTAGTGTAGTTGAAACAGTCAACAGTATGGAAGTAGATGACTTAGGTTTATAAACTTTTTTGAGTTTTGAGCCCCATATTACACATCTATGAATTTAGGCTTGTAATGTTTTGCTCATGGGATGTTTTGAGATTTCAATGAGTTAATAATAAAGGAAAAATAACTTTATAAGTATAAAAAACTACTTAAATTTTAGTTGTTTTATTTGGGTCAATTTTATGGATATTCTATAGTCCATCAAATTTCAACTTTTCATGAAAGTGTTCTAAAGTGAAGCATCAGTTCTACACACGTCCCCTTGCATATTTAAATTTTGCTGATTCTTCCAGAAAATTTACAAAAAAATTTTAGGGAAAAAAAAATATTGTATATACAAACATGCTTCACAGAAGTGTATAATCTTTGAAATTTAAGGGTTAAAGAGCACATTTTAAAAGAACATACTCTAAAATTATCCGCTTCTTAGACACTAATTTAAAACATATTTGTTTTAATGTTTTCCTTGTCCATATGCAGTTTTACACTTGTAAATTAAATGAATAATTTTTATGTTGATTTCCTACTGTCAGCTTTTCCATTGTATTTCTCTTCTTGTTTTCTGTGAGTTACATAAATGAAACTGACATTATTGCTCATATAGCAGGCATATATTTTGCCCCCGAATGCTGCCTTTTTGCTATTCAGTGTCTCTGGATACCAACTAATGCTAAATGAAGTTTGACATGTACCCCTAAGAAACAAAACTTATAAATTGCGGCTTCAAAGGAAACCTTGAATAAATAGGACACATTTGTGTCCACCCAGGCTAACATCCAACATATGCTTTAGCTTCCTGATGATGAGACAGAGCAAAATAGCCCCTAGGAAAGTTTGCAATTGTTTATCGCTCACTTGACCAGCACGTATTAAATACCAGACTTTCCCTCTCCTATAATTAGTTGGGTTTTTTGGTTTTTTTTTTAAGAAAATCAAAAGCACACAAAAGTAGATTTGGTCAGGTGCGGCATACTGAGATAGTAATTCATATTGTACTCTGAGTATAAAGACTTTACAGTGCTAACATTCACCAATAGAAGGGTATGTAGTATATGTATGTGTATATGTTGTTGGAACAGATCGTTCCGGTGGGTTTACAGTAAGCTATTTACCTCTGACACTCTGTTGCTTTGACCCTTTTTGAAAAGATGCAGGATCAAAGGCAAAAGCAGGTGTACCAAAAATCTCCATGCCCTCTTTCCTCCAGTTTACTCTTTCATCCAAAAAGTATTTATGGAGGTTCTATTTTCTAGGCACTGTTCCTGGTATTAGGGACAAATGCATTAAGGACAGAGGCTGAGCTTTCAGGCTTTAGGGAGTTCACAGCATATATCCCAAATATTGGTGCCAAAACATGTGGTCCCTACTACCAATGAGGTTTTATATTTGTGTAGCAGAATGTGGTTTTCAAAACATTTTTTCTCCCATTAACTATCTTAGTTGACCAAACTAAGCATGTACACTGGAATAGGATATCATGATCCCTATTTTCCAAGAGAAGGGGAAGCCGAGCTAAATATCTGGATCAATATTTTGGATTTAAGGGGGTGTGGAAGTAATTTTTTCCCCTTGGCTAAAAAAAAAAAGAACTTTACAAAATAAAGATTATAGCATCATGGCTTCTTTCGGCTACCATTAGGTTTTAAGTCTGTCACAAGCTTTAACAAAAAAAGGCCAAATAGTTTAACAAAGTATATGCATTTTCACTAAGGGAAATTCAGACATATGTAAAAGTAATAAGAGTGAAAAAATGAACTTCCAGTTTCAACACATAAACTCATGGCCTAACTTAATCTATACTTCTATCTGCTACCCCTTGTCCCACCAGATAATAAATATTTCATCCAGTGATATTTCAGTCTTATATCTTTAATGTTAAAGGCTTTCTTTAAAATACAACCACATTTAAATGTTTAACAATAATTCCTTAATATTAAATATCTGGTCATGATCACATGTCACCTCTAGTCTCATATAACCTTAATTGGCTCCTGATTAAGAAACCCATAAAACAAAGCAAAATCCTAGTTAAGGTTTATATATGCCAATTCATTCTTTTTAACTAGCAGGTTTCCCATACCTTCCTTTGTTTCCTCACGGCTTTAACAGTTCCCCTGTATTTCCTGTACAGTGATTGTTAGGCTTATTCCATTAATCTGCTGCAGCACAAGAAACAACATCCAGACAGTGGCTTGAAACATCAGTGGACTCTCACAGGTTTGAGGATGGATGGGTTCAGCTGGGTGTTTCCCACTGGGGCTCCTTCCTATGGCTGCAGTGAGCTGGTGGCTGAGGCTGGAGTCTCCTGAAAGCTGTTTCAGGTGTCTGGCTCCTGGGCTAAGAAGGCTGGAACAACTGGGGATCGGCCCTGCATCTCTCTCACTGTGGCTTTTCCACATGGCTGGGTTGGAGTTTTACACAGACTTCTTATGTGGTGGCTGGCTTACCCCAGCAAGCGCACCAAAAGACCAAAGCTTAAATTTAAGCAAGGCTTCCTCTGACCTCGCCTTGGAAGTCATACATGTCACTTCTGCCACATTCTGTTAACTAAAAATGAATCACAGAGCATCCCAGATTTAAGGGCTAGGGCGTTACAAAAGCAAGAAAAAAGGCATCGTTTATTGGTTGGGGAGGTGGGGCATCTGTGGTGACTAATTGCAAGGAGGTTGAATCAAATTGTTTTGTCAAAAATACTTTATAGGTGGTGATGTGAAATTACCATCACAAATCTTTGTCTTTCTCTCTCTTTTTTTTTAATCAGTCATGGTTGTTGCCTAGATCAATTTGCAGTATGTCATTAGAGGTTAAGAGCTAAAAATCATACTTTTCTAACTCTGCCTTTCCAACTTCACTTATTAGTTGGAATACTTATAATTTCCTGTATCATCTTTGCCTACCTTGAAGTACATTTCGTATAAGATGTCTGGATAAATGTTTCTTTCCATTTATATACTAGTTTTCAACAATAATGAGTTAGTTTTCTAGTATCCTCCAAATATGAAGAAAATTTTTTTGGATTATTATTAAACTCAAGATTTTAAATATATTTGATATGTATCAGTCTATTAGAATTACTGATATTCAAACTATCCTTTCTCTGGCCCATGGGCACCTCCTCAAGTTAGCTCCTGAGCTCTTTTGATAAGCTGTCATTGGTATGATGACTTCTATGTTATCTGCCATGACAAGAAACTCCAGGCTCATCTTGTGACTTTCCTGACCCAGACCTGGAAGCAGTCATTTCTCTAATACGGCTTGATTCCTTCTGTGGGAAATGGTAATTAGAAACCATAATCTATTTGCTACAGCTGTTCATTGCTACTGATTGGTCATTGTTTCTAGGCCTTTATGTAGAAAGAGTTAAGGGAAATTTTTGTTTAAAGAAGAAAAATATGATGAATTCTTAAACATAGTTATACTTTAAATTCACGAGTACATGGCTTTTATTTAATCTCATGAATCATACACGTCCAAAAATATTATTACTGAAACCAATTTAAAATTTTTGTTGTTGTTACAGTTTTGTTGTTGTTACAGTTTTGTTGTTGTTATTGTTCTTAGAGTATATGCCAGTGGGAATATATAGACAGATCTCTGTCTTTTAAAGCTACTTGACATAGTTTCTATCAATGTGGTTATGCCATCAGCTCACTGCAACAAATCATATTAATTTTGTTTTAGACCTATAGGAATTTACCTTTTTAAAGCTGAGTTTAAAAAAAAAACTTATTATGTGAAATACAGGACTTCTAAGTCAAAATAAAAACAAAAACTTCAAATAAGGCTAGCTTGTTCACTCCTTGTTCACTCCACCCCATTTTTTCCTTCTCCTTAAAGATAACATTTTTAAAAACAGAATTTTAGCATATCCTTTCATTGTGTGTGCATGTATTTGCATATGTGTATATTATATGTACACTTGTATTTGCCCCCCTACCATTTCTTAGATAATGGTAATACTTCACTCTTCTCACCTAATATGAGAGATATTTCATTCCGTAGTAGTATAAGGAACCACAAAGTTTTGAAAAGGTGAATTTAAAAAGGATCCAGGAACCAGATCTCATGGAGTTAAACTTTATAGTCATGTTAGCCACTTAGATCAAAATATATCCATTGGTACAGCTTAGCCATCAGTAAACCACATTTTCAAGTTATTTCTCTTTTTACAAGTGAAAACGAAATCTTATTTCCTTTCTTTGGACACCACAAAACAATGGCACATCCACTAGTTTTATCTGTATAGACAGATTAAAATTAGGCTACCAGTCTCAAATGCTACTGTTACCATTATATAAAATATTGTCTGAGTTGTTTAAATTTGCTAAAATCTAGTTCATGTCATCGGCTTGTGGCGAAAGCCAATCTGCTTAGTGAGGCTAAATGTTCATGTTAATTATAGTCTTTTAAATAGATGGGTCTGTTTTATACTAACACATGAAATTATATACTTCTTAGTAAATTTTTATTTCATGTTCTTTATATTAATGGTGCATTAAAATTTAGACATGAAACCAATTAATTGTAGTTTATGGTTAAGATTTAAAAGTTTGAAGGATTTTTTACTTTTGTCTTAGGGACATTGGGAAAACATGCACCCAAGAAATAAGAGCCATGTTTAAATGTGCTGCATATTGAAATTTAAAATAACTATCCAGTGCATTTGTCTCAAAGCCATTCTTCCTCAAAAAGGCAATCACATAGTTGCATTTAGAAAGAAGGGGAGAAAGGAATAGTTGCCTTTGGAATACAGGGACATAAATGGGAAATTATAAAGCTATGATGATTGGTTTTCAGGGACTGATTTTCTTGTTACTTTATTATATGACAGTATAATGCCTCCCATATCTATTGGCAGAGTCCCAGGTATCCACTGATCTACCCACTCAAGCATGTTTTCTAGTATTCTTTTAGGAGGATCAACAGTCTGCCCAGGTAAATGTTTAGAAAAAGGGAGAAAGAGAGAAAAAATGGTAGTCAAATCCATTTTCAGTCGTCCTACTCACAGCACACAGCAGCTTTCTTCGTGTGACAGAAAGCCAGGCTGGTATCTAGCCTACAAGAAAGAGTACTACTAAAAACATTGCTTCAATAAAAAAAAGCCCCGTATTTTAGTCTCAACTAGAAATTCTACAGCCAAGCCCTGGTAATGTAATATAGAAAAACCAAAAAAAGTCATTGGTACATAGTTCTTAAAAATGAAGCTAACACCTTGGTGGATTATATTCTCTGGAACCAAATAGCCTACTATTTAAAATGTGAATTTCACACTGGTTTCTTGATTACTATTGATGCTTTACTCATATCACACTTCATATTAGTTAGTAAAACACTCCTTAGATCATTATAGCCACCCACAGAAAACATGAACTGCACAACCACTTCCTTTAAAAAAAGAAAGACAAAAACCTCAGCTTTGCACATTAAATGCACACAAACACACATGCACATAACTGACTTTCCACACAACTTACATAGCTACTGCTCCTCTACTATCCAAACCCAGGAGGTACTCATGCATTCACTGGAGAAGCATTACCAATTTGTAAGTTAATATCTATTCAAAAGAATAAGTCTTTGGGAAGAAAATGATAAAATAACACAAGGATTAGATGAGCAACTCTCAGGTTAAGAACAAATGAAATAACTTGCACTTTATGTCTTTATGTCAAAGGTGGATAATATATACTCTGAATTTACTTGCGATAGGTAACTCCAAAGCCTCTCAGTAAACTAGAAAGTTCATATTTCCCACGTGTTTTAAATTCTAATTTTTAACCTGAGAAATGCAATAATGAGTGGGCTTGGCAATTTATGCAGTTTTATTTTTCTTTATAGAGGGCGAATTCTGACTGAAAGCCAGCTGAGAAGAGGCTCCAGAGTGCTCCCTCTCTCAATAATTTTCTGTGCAAAGCATTGTACCTCAGTAGTCACCTCAAATCTGTTTTGGCAAAAGAAGGGGTAGAAATACATTATTATTAAAAAAATTAATCTGAATACAGTCAGACAAATTCACTACTCCCACCCCCTTAAGGGAACAGCATAAACCCAAGTTATCTTTGTCAATAGTTGGCTCTTCAAAAAAATATTAAAAAAAAAAAACAACATGCTAGATATGTATAAAGCAAGATTAATTTTTTTTTTACCTTTTCCCTCTGTCTTCTACTTGTATATTTCTTTTCTTCATCTCTTTTGGGTAAAACTCACATTTTCATGATCCTTCAGTACAAATAAAGAGAGAAAAACACATTTGGCCACTCAATTATGTCTGTTTTTTAAACAGCAAAAGACCCTCCTTAAAAGAAGCTAAGCATAAACATTAACACAAACATAATGAAACAAGCATATAATTTAGAGTAATATGTAAAGTATATAAATACCTAGATGCAGTTAAATACCTCATTCACTAAGGTTTAATTATTTTAATTTGCTACATTTGCTGCTTAGTGTAACTTTGGTCCTTCTCTCTCCCCCGCCCCCAAATGGGAATAGAATTAATTCACTCTATACATTTTGATTTAGACATTTGTCTGAAACTTATTACTCCCCTTTTTATCATTAAGTATCTTTGATCAACAAGCCTTTGAGTGCATCTCAGTGTTACCAAGATGTGTGCAGGGTGGCTCTCTGTGACCACCCTCTCACCCTCCAGTGCTCCCCCACCATCTGATTTTGAGTAGGTGGTCTTCTCTCAGTATGTGTACTTTTTGAGCTACAAATTTCAGACTATTTCCCTCTTTTAATTTTCTTTGAATTATTTTAACCATTTTTCACAGATACTGAGCTTGAAATTTTAGAGACACCACAAGGGCCTATTCCTGTCAGCTCTTGTTGAAATTGTTCTGCCGGCTGCACCAGCAGTTACAAAGCAGAGAGCAGTGCCACTCAGAAACCAGGTGAAAGCAAGTTGCAGGAATTCCGAGCATAACCAACAAAGGGACAGGAACGCAGAAGGCTACTGAGGAGCAGAGAGCTCGGGAGAAAAAGCACAGTTCCCTAATTTCCATGTCTACTCCCTGTATTTGTTGTAGAAATTGTGCCTTGTCTAGGGTTGGACAGAGCCAATTATTAAAACAGGTTGTCGTAAACATTTTCCTAACTGATGCTCGGAGAGCTCTGCACTTCTTATTGGGTCGTTAGTGTGTGGGGGAGAAGAGCTCCGACAGCCTGTGAGGCCTGCCATCGGCCTCCTCCAGGGGGATTAAGTTACCCCAGACCTTCAAATCCATCCTCTACCTCCACAGGAGGGGACCTTTCCAAGGGCAGGAGGAAGCAGCAGCTGCTGAAGCACTGAGTGCTTCTCTCCTGTTCAGGAAGTTGTGACCACACTCATTGCTTTCAGTTTTCCTTATGCCCAGAGTCCTTGGGTCCAGAATAAAACACGAGTCCTCTAGAAAGTTCTGTACCACTGTAGCACTGTGGAGCCCCTGGATCCACCTTGGTGGTCTCCATATGTGACTGATCAATGAGAGGGAAGGAGTGGAAAGCCATATTTTCCCCCATCAGTGCATGAGCCATGAGATCGTCTGAAGAAATGTCAGAGAACGGCTTAAAAGCAGTAGTTGAATTTTAGCCTCATGTTTCTGCTGCTGAAGCTGCTCCTCCCCAAATTGCAGGTCTTCTGGACCAGCCTGTGTTTACCTGTGGACTTTAAACATAAGTCTGTCCAGGAATCTGATCTCATCTGCAGGGCTTCCAGTTTGGGCCTTACCTCTCCTAGTTGTTTTTGATAAATCTGCTTTCCAAAAGTTTGTAAGAAGTCCCAAGTTGTAGAGGGGGAGAAAAGGGTTTCCATGTAAACACCACTGAACTTCCTGAAGTCCAATTCTTGGGAAAAAGTTCACTGAATGCTGACACGTGTTGCTTTGGAATTGAAGTGTGCCTACTCTAAGTTGAGGCTTTCTCTGTATTACTGCCATGTCTGTGAGGCTGTAAAAGTGAATATCAGCACTTTTTAAGATTTTCTTCTCTTTAATTTTTACTTTCTTCTTCAAGATTGTCTTTAACATATTAGTCTTGGGATGTTTGGAAGGACCGTAAAGAAAGCAGCATTTTGCAGGCAAGTTGAAATTGTATGTAAACTCGTATCTTTCTAGTTAGGATAGCATTAGTTTCCTTTTTTCCCCCAGGACTAGCAATTTTATTTATTCACCTCTGCAGTGACCACGTACTGAGTCAAATGTTAAAGCCAGGCAACGTAATGGGTCCTGGAGATATGCAGAATAACCCAAATTGTGTCTTTTCCTCAAAAAGCTCTTTGGAGGATACAGACAATCAAACCAATGGTTTGCAGTGCTGTGTGGCAGGTTCTGTGAGAGGCATATACCTAAGGTGGGTGTGGGGGAATCTAGGAGAGCTTCCACAAGTAAGCAATCCTTTCTGAATTTAAGAAGTAGCATAGCTCGGTGAGGTCAGTGCGGGGGATGTGAAGGAACTCTGTGGCCAAAAGCATGAAGGCTCACAGAGTACAGGAAGCAGTTGTATGGAGTGAGCATGGGGCGAGTAAAGGTGTGGGGGAGCAAACGGCCAGGATCACGGAGGCGCAGTTATGCTGCGCTGAGGAGTCCAGTTTGAATTCTGTAGGCAGTGGGCCTCCAGTGACTCAAGACAGCATTTGATGCAGGGAACTGGGATCTAGGGACCATATTTGGGTGATTAATGGGAGAGTCTTGGATGTGATTTTTTTATGCTGATTTGAAGAAACCCAGGCTGAGAGAGAGGCGAAGGCTTAGGAAAGAGACGGTATAACACTGGTCTATCTCTTCGCTCACTTTTCCTGGACAATTCCGGTATTCCCTATTTAGATTTTCCTATTCTTTTAATAGTTGCTTTTTGTGGTTTGGCCTTTATATTTAGTAGATGTCAGCCCTTTCTGATCTTTTGTGAAGTCTTCCTCAATTTGGAAGTGAATTAATAAACTAACGTCAAATGTTTTCCAAATTCAGTTTTAAGAATAATCTAGATTTTTAAAAACTTAAGTAATGTGGGCTTTGAAAAAAATCTGTAATTGCCCAACTGGCTTATGTCAACATTTTGGAAAGAATATCAGTCTTTAAAGCAGTGTGAGAGATACAAACCCTTGGGGGAGTGAAGAATGCCTGGTGTGTGCTAATTTTGTACTCATCCAGGTGGGAGAGGAGAGGAGTAGCCAAAGCTATAGATAGAACAAAGACATGTCAAGTGCAACCTGGTCTCAGCTTGGGCTTAGCTCTCCTCACCGCTTCCAGATCAGAACGTCAGCGGTTTGCTTACTTATTTCTAACCTGCATCGTATTAAGATCTTACTTTGACAAATCACATTTTGATTTATAGTCTGTGCTTTTGGCATGTGCTTTAATGGCATTAGCCAACTCTACTCACATACTGAATTCATTATGTACCTTATGTATGTAAGTAGTAATACTTCCTTTTAATGAACATACGGTCACATCAAAGTGCTGTGAGGTTGTTTTACAAAAGCGTCTTTGTGAAACAGGGCTCCTCAGAAGTTTTGAGACGTGTGTTAAGTTGAAGACTAATATGCTGCATTTTGAGTTGTATTTTAATGGAGTAATATATTATAATTTGGCCTCTCCTTCAGGTGAGTAAGTAGACTGTTATAGTCTGGGTCTTTGATTCTCAGGCTAGGTTTTTCATTAAATTGACTATTTTTGACATGTAAGTTTTCAATTTGTGACCAGGTGAATTAAAAGCTCATGAAGTAAAATAGACTTTGAATTTGTATCCTGAACTATGTACTGATAAAGGGTAGATGAGTGACTTTTCTTATTCTCTACAGGTGTTAAGAAGTTCACAAAATCTACTTTTATAGACAGCTAGATGCGGCAGCACTAATCCTTGGCTAGATCTGCTGAACTGTTTTTTACCCTTAAAATATAGGCACCCTTCAGTGACGTGTGAGGACAGGGCTCTCCCAAGGCAGGTTGTTAGAAGCAGAGAAGTGAACCAGGAAGAGGCAGGCTCGAGGGCTAGCCTGGCCATGAGCAGTCTTCCAAGTGGAGTGGTTGGCAGTCCTAAGCACCTGTCTCAGCTGACTTGGCAACCCCAGGACTCCTCATCCCGGCCCTCATCAGCATGCAGGAGACTGCTGGCGGGTCTGAGCAGGGAAGCAGTTTTCTCAATGAAGTGATGCTCCGTGAAGTCAAGCGTGTGACAGCATATTGGGGATATTTCGGGAGAAACGGGGCAGAGGGTGGTCTAGTGGAGAGAGAGAGGCCCGTCCTTGAAGGAAGAGCCAGGCAGAATGTCAGAGCTCTAGCCAAGCAAACTGAGATGAGAGCAGTGTCCTAGTCCAAGTGAGAACTGAAGTGCAATCCAGATAATGGGGAGGGACTCTCATGCTTGGTGTATATGGCGGGAGTGACTGCAGTCTGGTGAACCCCAGGGATTCCCTTGTCTCGTGGTTCCCAGAAGGCAGATAACAATCTGTGGGCAGATTCAAATTCTAGAAGACTGGGACTCCTCATTTATTACCAAGTATGGTCAGGATTGACTCAGGGACTGCTTAGGGCTGAGGCTGCAAGTTGAAGGGTGTCAGTAATTACAGCTGCCTGAGAGTACCTTGACAGTCTCAGATAGAAACTAATCTAGTCTTTCTTTGACAATGACCACTAGCTAACTTTTCCAGGAAGATTTTGAGAATTGCTGGGAATAGGGGCAAGAAACTATTCACCAACTATTCACCCAAAGCATGGTATTTAGTTCTTTTTGCTTTTTCTTATAAAACGCAAGTGAAAACATTAGTAATAGTCATGGCATGTCCCAGCCTTGTATTTAAAAGTTGAAAGTAAAATTTAATAAATGTGTTTTCAATTTAGGGTGGCATTGTATAATATCTAACTTTATTTTTACTGCTTTTTTATATTATAGGAAATGATTAGAGATGTGAGGGTGTGGTTAGTTTTTTTGTTTTGTTGGTTTTTTACACTTGAGTCTTGCTTCATGTTACCATGTTCCAGAATTTCAGAGACAAAGGGAAAACTTCTTGACATTTATTGAAACTTTTTCCGTGAAAAAGCTGTTTTAATGGTACTATGTAATTTTAATATTTTTTAGTAGTTTACCAGAAATGACTCTATAGCCTATTAATTGAATCATTTCATTTTTAGACTCTTACGTATTTGTTGAGCACAGATTTGAGTCAGATTGTCTAGAATATTGGAAATGTCTTTCTCAAGTACAGGGGTATTGATTAGATCAATAGTCAGTTCATTCCCCCTGGAGGAGGAGTTCTGAACAACCATGTTTGACATTGATGTGGAAAGTCTGACCGCATATGACAGAGTAAAGGCAGCTTCACTTGAACCAAAGTAACTTTGTCATTGGGAGCCTCACCAGCATAATGGTGGATGATGGTGGTGGTGGCAGGGAAAAGAATCGTCCTTCCTTCCCTCCCTCTCTCCTTCCTCCCTCCTTCCTTCCTCTTTCCCTTTTTAAAACTTGAATGTTTCCCCCAGCTTTATTTAGGTATAATTGACAAGTAAAATTGTAAGATATTTAAAAGTACACAATGTGATGACTATATATATATATATACATACACACACATTGTGAAAGGATTCCTTTCATTGATTTATAACATTTTAACTTTTTTTTGTCAAAATGGGCCAACGTATACAAAAGAGAATAGGATTTTGAACTCTTATGTACCATCTCCAGCTGTACCAATTATCAGTTCATAGGTACTTTTATTTAATATAGTCCTTCCCTTTCTCTCTCATACATTTTTTTAACTCCTAAAGCAGAAGTCAAATCCCTGCCTGCCTCTTATTTTGTATGCTGAGAATAGTTTCTACATTTTTAAATGGTTAGATTTTGTGGCGCAAAGTTATGTAAAATTTAAAATTCAGTGTCCATAAAATAGAGTTTTATTGGAACACAGCCACATGCTTATTCATTTAGCTGTTGCCAGTAGCACAGTTCAGTGGGTCAACAGAGATCGTATGGCCTTTACAGAAAAAATGGGTCATCACCACACCTAGAACATTTTAAAGCATATTTAACGTATAAGGACCATTCTTTATTTTTTTAAACAATATAAAGCTCCATGTCATTATTATATTCATTATTATATCCAATTAAATTAAAGACAGTTTCCAATATCATCTAGTACATTGTCCATATTCAAATTTAATATGAGATATAGGTTGGCCAGCCAGAAGTTGAAGTATCATTGAAGGTTCGAGCAATGAAACAAAACTGTTTTTGTGTGTGTCAGGAAATGGATTGTTTTCTTGTACTTAGAAACAAATGTTTTCAAATTAGATAATAGAATGTAGTTATCTAATTATTTTTCTAGCCTTTTGAAAAGTCTGACTGGTCATACTGAGTCATCTATGTAGCTAAGCTACAACGCAGGCTACGTAGGAGATCTTTTTTCTTACTGTCTCTAGTCTTTTTTCTCCTTTGTGTTCATCTATCCAGAAGAACAAATATGCTGGCTTTAAAAATATGGCTATAGCGTCTGGCATAGTATTTGATGTATACAGTTGTAATGTTGACATCATTTCACTGTGTACATTGTGTATAAGCATCCTATTCGTGTCTTTTCATCTGAGAGATATCAGATATTCTACTAGCTGATAGAAGGTAGGTAGTGACATTAAAGGAAGAGCCCTGTTGAGCAGGTTCCCACCATGCTTGCACCTCAGTGTTCTGCCTGAGCACGTGATCTTGGCTGTAAAGGTTCACAGAATCTGTTTTTTCACATCTCTCAGGGTGATAAGGCTCTGCTAAATTGATGGGCACTAGCCAAGCTCACAGACTACTGAATTATAAATTGTTTACTATAGACAACAAATAGTTTATCACCTTCTCCATGCCTGGCACTGTTGTCCTTCCTAGAGATAAGTTGGTGATGGTGATGGTTGGAGTGGATAGAACTAAGTCCCTGCCTTAATTTATTAATTCCTATGACAATCAAAACATCCATGTAGATCCAATGACTCATGAGTGTTGTTACTAAAAAAAAAAAATCCCATAGGGCAAACCTATCTAAATAATCAAATTAAGATCAGGATTAACAGGGATGTTGAGGGTAGGGGAGTATATATGTGTGAGTGGGGAGGGCTATGTGTGAACTCTGTATTTTCTGCTCAATTCTGTTGTGAGCCTGAAACTGCTCTAAAAGAATAAAGTCTATTTAAAAACAAAACAAAACACAAAAAACAGATCAAGATTTTGCTTAGTAACTATCAATTTCAAGCAGAAGCAACTGGATATTTTTTACTATAATTTGAAAGAATATTGTTAAAGATATATTTGTCAAATGAGTCTGAAAATTTTGTTTTTGTAATTAAAAAGAGAATTAAATTCTTACTCTTCTTTTTTAGGGTTCAAGCCCCAAATAAAGTTTCTCAGTAAACATTGAACCTGCTAAGAGATAGTATTCTGAAAACTGAAGAATGCTTATGATTTGAATAACAAGTAAAAGACTATCTCAAACCAAAGGAGAGGGAGGGTAAATATAGTAGAAAGAAATCTTTGTCATCAGTAATAATTCTTACGATGCCTCCCAGTTTACAAATGCTTCCACCTATGCTCTAATGTGATCATTTCAGTGGCTCGAAAAGATCTGCAGCAAAGTTGGTGTGAACTCTGCTTTGCAGGTGAAGAAACAGACTGATGGCAAAGGAATGTGCCCAGCATCGTCAGTCTGGCACACTGTGCCCTAAACTCAGGTGTTCTGAGTCTCCAGGTCCAGTGCTCTCCCTGGGCTGAGTTAGCCTGCTTTTCATGTTAATGTGATAGTACACATTCTTTCCAGACAATCAGGATCTTGGGCTCTGGTCAGACTGATTTGATAACAAGTTGATAAGGTGTGGAATCTTCCTGTGATTAGAGACAGAAATCTGACAAGATACATGACTCACTTGCAACAGATAAAGGTTCTCAAAAGGCTGCTTCTGGGTAGAATTCCCCAGCTGGTCCTTAGCACACAGTCCCAGGTACTTATTATGTCGCTCACACTTGGAATCGCCCCTGGGGCAGATGGAGGCATTCCAGCGGATTTGTAAAAAGTGGTGTGCATGTACTTACACACAAATGAGGAGACGGGACTGAAAAGTAGTTCTGTGTAAGTGAAAGGATTCACTCACCTTTCCCAGTTCTTTTACGAGAGGTGGATCGTTTCCCATTGGAGGGCTCCTTTTACTTTGTGGTAGGATTCGATTCTCAAGTTTTCGGCTGGCTTATTTGACATTTTGTGATTGCTACTGAGAGAACTGGTAGAGCTGGGGGGCACCTGTAAGGTCACAAAGTTCCACTTGTGGCTCAAGCCGTAGGGAAACTGAGGCTTAGGACTTGCCCAGGTTTTTAGTCACAGGCAGAAGAGAAATAAATTGGGCTGCCCTAAGGAGAAAATAACTTTTTGAGAGGCCATCGATCAACAGGCAGAACCGCTGGGAAAGCTGCTGAAGACATGCTTGAAGAATAAGGGACAAAACCCAGTTTGCCTGCCCATGACTCTGAGCTGGGGAGGTGGGGGGGGGGCGGGTTCCTGGGACATAGGGACTTTCAGTGCAAACACCAGGAAAGGTCGAGGCAAACCAGGCCAAGTCAGTCACCCTAGAGATGGGCAAGAGGGGAGGATATAGGATCCAGGAGGGAACACAGGCAAGGCAAAGACTGATTGTTCCCCCTGTATCTGTTATCTCCTTGCTGTTTGGTGGTCAGGAATAAAGACTGCCTTCTCCAGGGCACTAGGCATGGCCATGTCACGTGACTAGATAGATTCTGGCCAGTGGGAAACAGTGTGCACAACTTTAAAGAAATGTATTAAAGGGAAGGGATACATCCTTCTTTACCCCTTGCCTCTGCTGACTAGAATTGGGATGTAATGGCTGGAGCTGGAGCAGTCATCTTTAACCACAGATATTAAGGAACTAGAAGCCTGGACCCCTGATGATCATAGAGAAAGCATATTGATCAGACCTCATACATCTAGACTTCATTTATGTGAGAAATAAACTTCTACTTAAAAAAAAAAAAAGACTAAGGGACCAAAAGTAATTGTAGCAACCAAAGCCTCAGGCAAAATCCTATCCCAGAACCAGTGCACTGGAGACTTTCATGCTGATTACCGCCCCTCTCATCTTGTTCTGTCGTCGCTGCTGGCAACTGTGTCCCTGCTCCCCGAGAAAGGGATGGTGCTGCTGCTGCTGGTTTGCCCCCACCTTCAGGTTGGATTCTCCATGTCCGCTTCTTTGAGTCACTGGCTCTAGACTGAGGTCTGTGTGGAGAGCATCTGATCGGTGGAGTGGGTTAGAGGCCAGTATCCCGGAGCGGGGAGGTGGACTCTGCCTCTGCAAGGCTTATGTGACAGGGAGAAGGCGGGGTGGATGCTGGGAAGCAAAAACAAACAAAACCCAGACTATTACCTGTTACAGAAACACATCCAGTTAGCGGCTGTTTGAGGCATTAGAACTGGGGTCTTTTGACTTTTCCCAATTTATAGCAAGGGTTGACTTCTTTTCTAGAAACTGGCAGAGGCTCCTTATTTTTAAAAGAAAATGAAGTCCTCTGGCTGAAGACTTGATGATTCTAATATTCTGAAACACTCTGTTATCTTGTCAATGCTGTTTCCTTCTGGTTTGAAAACCATTCTCCTGTCTCCCTACCCTTGGTGACACACAGAAAAGAATACCTGGCTTGTCAGCGGTAAAACGTGAAGAGAGTGAAAGTGAAACAAAAGAGCAGACAGTGTTCAGGAAGTGCAGAGATTAGAGATTAGTTGTTATACATTCAGGAAAACTTTGCCAGGCTGATGAGCTAGAAATCATTTAGAACTAGAAAATATACAGAGCTTTTTTGTTTTTATCTTTTAAGTATTTTGAGCAGTAGTGTTATCTTTTAATTAAGGCACAAAATGGTCTTGACTTTTCAGTAATTTTTAAAATCTTTTAATAATAATAGTTAAAAGTTATTAAAAAACTATTATGTCATAACCTACATTATCTGTCTCACTCCTCACCCTCTGTCAATCCCATTGTCATTGCCCTTGTATAGATGAGTGAATAGAACCTTAATCACCTCACACTGGTCAGAATGGCCATCATTAAAAAGTCCACAAACAATAAATTCTGGAGAGGGTGTGGAGAAAAGGGAACCCTCCTACACTGTTGGTGGGAATATAGTTTGGTGTAGCCATTATGGAAAACAGTCTTGAGATTTCTTAAAAAAAACTAAAAATAGACTTACCATATGATTCAGCAGTCCCACTCCTGGGCATATATCCAGAGGGAACTCTAATTTGAAAAGATACATGCACCCCAATGTTCATAGAAGCACTATATACAATAGCCAAGACATAAAAACAACCTAAATGTCCATCGACAGATGACTGAATAAAGAAGCTATGGTATATATATACAATGGAATATTACTCAGCCATAAAAATAATAAAATAATGCCATTTGCAGCAACATGGATGGAACTGGAGATTGTCATTCTAAGTGAAGTAAGCCAGAAAGAGAAAGAAAAATTCCATATGCTATCACTCATATGTGGAATCTAAAAAAAAAAGAAAAATGAAGATACTAATGAACTTATCTTCAAAACAGAAACAGACTCACAGACATAAAAAACAGTCTTATGGTTACCAGGGAAAAGGGGGTGGGAAGGGATAAATTGGGAGTTCGAAATTTGCAAATATTAACTACTATATCTAAAATAGTTAAACAACAGGTTTCTTCTGTATAGCACAGGGAACTATATTCAGTGTTTTGTAGTAACCTATAACGAAAAGGAATATGAAAATGAATATATGTATGTATATGTATGACTGAAGCATTATGCTTCCACCATAAATTGACACACTGTAAACTGACAATTTAAAAAAAATTAGAACCTTAGATGAAGCAACTAGCAATGATTTCATGATTGGCAGAGATAGAACTTGAACTTGAGCACACATGCCTATGAATGAAGCCCTGCAGATCTTCCTGTAACATAAGCAAGGAAAGGTGTGTCTGGAGCCCTGTGCTTGGTGATATTTTAGGAAAACTGCAGAGGAAAGAGACAGGAAGTGAGCTAAGAAATGGAGAGACTTTTTGGAACTTGTGACCTTTTTAAGTTAGACTGTAAACTTGCTCTTGTCCTGGGGAGGCTGGGCCAGTCTGTTTCAGTTTCTACTCCCCACAGTGATACTTAGCTCACTGCCAGGCACATAGTAGGTGCTTAATAAATATTTGTTAAAGAAGTAAATCCTCAGGTCAGTTATCTTGGGTTAGGGCACCACGCGTTTCAGACCGCAGCTCTCAGTGACGAAAGACCCGCACCCTCAAAGCTGCGCATTCTAAGACGGCTTATCCGTGACCCTGGCGCATCTCACAAACCACCAAGGAGGATGACCTGTGGCTTCAGGCTTCGTAATTGTGTGGCCTGTAGAAGAGCCTCTATAGTATATCATGATCCTGATTTCTCAACTTCATTTCAATTAATCTTTGTCACATTGCTCCTTTCCCCCTTTTCTTCCTCATAGGTATAAAAACCTATTTTGGGTTTATACGAGAGAGAGAATTAATTGTCCTAGGTAGGCACGGGAGGGGAGGGGTCTTCACTATAAACTGATGCACAGTCATTTTTGCACAGACAGAGCAAATGAATACTCGGAGCATTCTGTTCTTTGCAGTTTAAGTGTAGTTTTATTTTCATTCAAATCTAGCTAGGTTCCTAAGTATCCAAAAAAGTAGAAAACTTACTCTTCACTAGATTCATTTAAAACTTTTTCAAGAAGGGGAAGCCCTGAGGGTATAGAAACTTTATGTACTTAAATATGTCAGGTTGAGGCACTGCACAATGTTTCGTTTACTTGGGGCCAGAGACCACAAATCCATGCTGATTGCTAATTATTCAGATTGTAAATAGCTTATTCGAGAACTTAGGGTGAGACAAAAGAAAGATGAAGGAACAAAAGGCCCGCGATAATGAAAAGGATATTGTGAAGAGGAAGGCTGGGCAGAATTATGATGCAGGTCACATCCTCTGCCTGTATTTAATTGTACCTTTGTATTTAATAATAAAAATGATTACATGCTCAGTGCTAACAGGTGTCTCTTCCTGAGAACTGTCGTATAGATAAGTGACAGCAAATTACTCCAATTCATAAACTTTGAATATTATGCTTTTATTTTGAGTTTCACCAGTCTATACTAGAAGACATTTCCTGTGAAAATGTACATGAACCTAGAAAGATTTTCAGACTTCATTCCTGATAAGTGTATATAAAATACAGATGACTGCTTGAAAGATGAATGAAAAAACAATCGCTTTGCAGGCACTGTTTAACCAAATGTGGTTGTACTAATACCGTGGTCACATTTCTGATAGTCTATGCTTCATCTAAGCTTTGGATAGAATTGCTCATTAGCAGTGACGACAGTTTATAGGTGGTGGTCTTGTTATTAGGACTTATTTGCCATTTCTGCATTTTCTCTACTTGCTTATCTTGACCACTTTCCCTAACTGCCCTGCCTTCTCTAACTCCCCCAGGAGCTGCTCTCCCCGCCCCCTGTTTCCCCTTCTATTGCCATTATTGCAATTTGTAATTGTCTTATTAATTTATTTGACCTGACTTTACCTGCCTTCCTTGTAAGAATGTGGTTTCATGGAGCAGAGACCAGGGGAAGCTTGCTTTCCCTCCTCGGTGGATCTTTAATGCCTGGCATCATGCCTGGCCCGTGGTGTGTACTCAGTCAGGATTTGTTAAAGGGGTCTGCCACTTGCTGTTCTAGTCATACAGCAAACCCCTGCTCACTTTAACTTTATTATTAGCCTGTTCCTTTTGCTTGTACATTCACCAAAAATGTTGTGATAGAAGACATTCTGTTTCTATGGTCTGCTGGGTAACTAAGTAGTGAGACAACAGCCCCGTGGGTCAGTTGAGACCACAGCTATAGTGGGGGTAGGGTTTGAGGTCAGGGACTACTCCTAGAATCTCTAAGGCCTGAGCACATTTCCCATATTTGAATAATCTCTGACCTGTGATTATCTTCTATAATCACGTTCACTCATTTATTCATTCATTCAACAGCTATCTGAATGTCTACTGGGTAGCAAATGCTCTGGTGGGTACCAGTAAATCAAAATTGAATAAGAATACATGTTCTTCTCAGAACATATTATTAGAATCAAGGTGCCCTAGGCCTGGAACTATGTCTGTTTGGATGTCTAGTTGTAGACTCAGTTCCTAGCATAGTTTCTGGCACATTTAAAAGCAGTTAGTATATTTGCTCAATAAATGAGTATTGAATGCAACTATTTAGAAAATAGTTCGTGCTGTACTGAGGGTGCGTACGTTGTGCCATAGAAACACAGGAGAGAAGGCTATTGTGTCTGAGAGGAGTCAGGGAAGGTGTCATGAAAGAAAGATGAACATTTGAATAGTTTACCAGATCGGGTGAGATGTTCCATGGAGTAGGGGTTACGTGAGCAAAAAGTCAGAGGTGTGAAAGTATAGAGTTTGATTTGAAGATGAGCACCTTGGTCAGCCTGTAGATTTAGGGAGAGTGAGGGGATGGTGAGCATCAAGGCTGTTAGAATCATTATTAATTTCCTCATTCAGGGACCCAGTGTACTCAGTCGTTCTAGCAGCACAAACTAATCACCTTACCACCACCTATTTATAGCGTTCCTAAAGGAAAATGAATTGTGTTCTAAACAGCCGTCTTAGAATGCAGTTTTGAAGATAAAACCTGCTTTTGAGCTGGGACTTACTTTATTAGAAAATTGCCTGTAAAGTTATCTGTTGTGACAATTCCACATAACAGCCATAAAACTTCAGTAGTGTAAAAGTAGTTAGGATTCACCACTTGTGCATTGGAGTGTTCATCTAGGTGGTTCTTCTGATCTGGTCTGGGGTTGGTTCAGTGATCCTTCTGGTCTCCGCTGAACTTGCACTCTTGTTTGGAGGTGTTGACTGTCAGCTGATGTGGGGTGACCTTTGCTGGGATGACTAGGGCAACTCACCACAGGCCTCCCGTCGTCCTCCTGTACCAGCAAGCTGGCCCTGGCATGTCCTTTTCAAGGCATTGACAGGGTCTCCTTTTAAAAATCACATCTACTAACATTCCCTTGACCGAACCAGTTTTACGTGGCAGGGTTCAGAGTCACAGTGGGAGAGGAACCGGGAAGACTCTTGGCAATGGGCATGGCTCCAGGAAGCGGTGAAGAATTGCGACAATGTTTGCATTATACTACCTGGCTCATAAAACTAATCAAATCAAGGTTTCATTATAATTCTAAAGCTAATGGAAGGGTATGACTTCTGATTTTATTTTTCATATTTACTTTATAGAGCACCTATCTTTGGTTCTTTACTAATGCCTAGTCTCTTTTTTGACATGCTGAGCCAAAGTCACAGAGACCAGAAATGAGGAAAATGTTGAAATGAGATCTCGAAAGAGATAGGCAGCTGTTGAAGATCAGCCATTACATGCACGTATATTTCAGAGGTGCCCACCCAGCCCCTCTCCGTTTATAGGACACTGAAGCCCGGAGGAATGCAGTACATCACCCACACCCTCCCCACTAGGTTAGTGAGTCACTCAAACTTACGACCCAGTCATCCCAAGCCTAGAGCTGTTCTCTGTGTCTTGTAAGGTGCCTTCTCCCTAAACTGCTTCATGCGTCTCCCTGGTCCCCTCTGCTCCCCACACAAATACTCACTTTTATAAATAATTTACTTTTGGGGGAAATTTCATTGTTGCTATAATTTACCGTGAAATGTATATTTTCATTTGACTTTCCTTTTCAAGCTTACTCATATGTACTTAACCCAGAATTCAGTCATCCCTTTACACACAGACGTGCGTGCATACACACAGACATCTATCTTGCTCTGCCTCTACCTGTACTCTTCCCATCAGAAAGGGAGGTTTTAAATATAATGATTATATTAGGTCAGCTCAAGTTTTGGTGTGTTAGCCTTTGAATTACCTTCGCCAGACAGTTAAGAAGCTTTCTGAGAGGTCATTGTGTCATTATCAGTTTGAGACAATGAAGCGTGCCCTATGGATTTTGTTAGAAAAGCTTTAGGGAGGGATTCTTTCTCTCAAGCATCCCTTTTCCCTTGGCTAGGAGTAGTCCCATGATTGTATAAGCCCCGGATCAGGGCCTGGGGAGGTGGAAGGAAATCTCAGCATTTCAACAGCGGCAGTCTTTTATTGATGATGAAGTTATGGGCAGGTGTTATTTTAATTAAGAACGAATTTTTTTTGCCAGCAATTAGACCTCCTCTACGGATTTCTGGGTCCATAAAACGGTCTGTAGCTATCTGTGTAAATGGTCATTTAACAGTATGTTGTATTAAAACAAGATTGTATGTAGAATTTCAAAGCATCACAGAATTCTAGATCTGAAGGACCAGGAAAATGTCAGGTAATTTGTTAACCTTGGGTTTTTCCCATATTTACTCATTCTTCATACCCTTTACACATTCAATTATTGTTTCTATTTTCTTCAGCTGTTTTGCATGTTAACTTAGCTGCCAAGCTTTGAAACCCTCTAAGGAGAGCAATATTGCTCTGTCTCCAAAATATTTATATTTGAGGCTTGTCTTTTAGAGGTTTACATCTTAAACTGTTTTTCAACTTAAAGTCTCTCTCACTATCCTGGGTGCAAGACCATTGAGGACTAAAGTAAAATCCTTCTCTGCCACTACTGACCTTCATATTTTTTGGTGAGTGGATTTTATATTTTGTTTTTCTAAACAAGAGAAAACAGTTACAGTTCTACCTCTTGTGTGCTTCCTCTCATGTGAGCTGTAAGTTCAGTGCGTGCACGTATGTAAGATTTCAAGTGCAAAAGGAGAACAGAGTAGGAAACAGATTTTTACAGTCCCCGTCTGGGTCCTTGCCTAAGTGCCAATGTAAAGCTATTCAGTGATCAGTGAATAGTATCATGCTGCCTGGCTCTAAGGAGATGGACTTAAAAATCCAGACTTAATGAGCAGATCAATTGGGTGGGGGAGTTGAGATGATTGTATTGCATTCCAATGACATGCAGTGTTGTCAAAAACTTTTTTTCTCCAGAAATAAAATTGCCGGAGGCATATAGATACCTTCAAATGTCAGGAAAGGGGGTTGGGAGGAATTTAGTTAAGAACAGTGAACATACACCACGTATCACAGGAAGCATACACTGCGAGCATCTGGGTATCTCAGGGTAAAGGGTGAATTTAACGTGGGTGGCGGGGAGGAGGTCTGCCCTGTATCTAAGTAGGTAAATGAATTAAGCTGAATGTCTGCAAAGAGGGGACTTCTGGGGAGAAATGTGAGCTCCTGGGCCCAGAGGGAAGTCAAATTACTTAACGCCTTAATTTTTAGGAGCTTATAATAACTGTGTTTGCATTCCCCTGCAGAGCCAGGGGCAACTTGTGGGTTAAATCTTGAGGGAATCATTCATAACCATTTCTCCTTCTGTCCCACTTATTCAACTTAAATATAAGAGCTAGTTTGGGTTTAAATTCAGATTTTACGCATTTCTGAGGTTTTCCCTGTTCCCCTCAAATTTATTGTCACCAACTTATTAATGTCTGAATTTTTTTTAACATGAGACAAAGCATTTCATTCCGTATTAGAGATAATACTGTAAATGTATGACTAAAATTTTATAGAAGTATTTAAGATTTATGTAAATCTAGAAGACTATACATTCAAGACTATAAATAAACTTGTTTAACACATCAAACGGAATTTGGCTAAACTTAACACTTACTGGGTACTTGTTCTGTGCTTAGTACTAATAAGGAAAAGGAAAAATGAGCAAGTAAGACTTCCTGTCTTCCCATGCCTGGACGGAGGAGACACGGGAATCGGACAGTAATTACGATGGGATATAATTTCCATACGGACAGGAGTCACTCTGTCGTTCTCACTGTTGAGTTCCTTGCATTTGTCACAGTGCCTGACTTACAACCAAGGCTTATTATTTTTTTAAGTCGATGGATATACGGATGAATAGTATCATAAAGACTATAAAAATGGTATGTACAAGGTATAATGTGGGTGCAGAAGATGGAATGAGCAACTTTGCCTTAGAGGGACGCAGCACAGAGGAGAGTCGTCATGGGAAGATAGTTGAATTGGCTCATGAGAGATGAATAGGGGTTGTCCAGAGCTCCCAGAGTGGTTTTCCAGCCAAAAGAATTAGTGTGGACAAAAGCAAGAATGTATGAAGTGACATGGATGTCCAGGGAGTTGTAAATATTTTGACAATCCTAGATAGTAAGAATGATGGAAGTAGAAGAGTTGTGGCAGATGAGGAGCCTCATGAAGGGCCTTCATAAATAAGTAACATTTCTGACTGGAGTCCAGGCAGGTGCTGCTGGGTGTCAGGGTGGGCGTGCAAAGTAAGGACCAGAGGAACTTGTTTCCACCTCACACTTTTAACTGAGGTTGAGCTTGTTTACCTTCAAAAGTGTTGGGATTTGGAAGCTAATGAGGGAGATATATCTCAGTATAGAAACAACAGAGCTTGACAGACTACACCAATACTTCCCCAATGAGACTTATAAATTAAAAAGATATTAAAAGAAAGATTTTGTATTTTCAAAACTTTTCATTACCAGACGAGTGTGTAAATAGATGTACCCCTTTACAAAGGAATCTGCCATTTAATATATGGGATTTCTACCTGGTTCCTTTCAACGGTGACATCATATAGGATTTCAAATAGTTGATTTACACGTGGCTTTCCAGATGCTTGTCCTGTGTGTAAATCAAGGCGCACTTGGATGGGTGAGTTTCCCTCGTGTACAAGCAGGACTGGACTTCTTGTACCGCCCCTAGAGGGTGTTTCATTGTTATGTATGTAAATCCACTAGAAAGACTGGGTGGGATGAATACTTTCTTTAGTTTAGATGTGTAATCTCTTTAAAGAGAAGCTCTGTAATAGGATTTTTATTTTTTTCTTTGAACTGTTTGCATATTTCAATTTTAAGTGAGCCCTTCATTAAAAAAAGTTAGTTTCTTAAACTTCACTTTACTGTTTAAATAACAGCTTCAGGGTCGCACTGAGTTGGACCTGATAGAAATGTTACCCTTTTTTCTTCCCACTTCAGCTGCTGTTGCTTTCCTTCTATTAATGTTTGGATAAAATAACTCCTTACTTTGCATGTCGAGGTTTAATGCATGTTCTCCACTTGATAGAGGATTTAATCTTGAGGGAAAGGTTCTTGGCGGATCGTAATAGTTCAGCCGATCTAGAATGAGATACTTGTGAGGAGGGGCGGCAGAATCTTCAGCATTGATTCTCTCTTTATAACTTTGCCCTTTTAGCTGGAAGAGATGACCTGTGTGGTGCTTCTGGCCCTGCGCAGACTGAATCACAAGGAAGAGACTTTACATAAACCATTTATACTAAATGTTTGGTATGCTGGCAACATAAATCAACAACAATATCCATTATAAATTCGTGCCTTTATCAGTATTATCTTGATAGCACTGATCCCAGTGTGTGGGAATTTGAACCCTGCTTCAATACATCTAGCCCTGGGTAATTAATTATTCAGGGCACAGAGAACCTGGCCCCTGCAACGTGGAGTAATTCCTCCTGGTCAGTGTTAACTCCACTGGCAATAATAAATAGAAAAACTCTCCAGTGATGCCGGTATTTTAAAGTGATTAATCATCCTTCCCCCCTTCTCCTCCCCCTTAGTTTTCTTTAACTAGGATTTTTCAGCAATAAATCTTTAACAATACAGGTAGGAATTGTTCTGTAATTAAATTTTGCACTGCTTAATTTCTTGCCTTTTATGTACGATTAAAAAGAATGTTACATTTTAAGGAGCTCTGATCAAAATTCAAACCAAGAAAAATCCTTTTCTAGAATACAGAGAGATGCTCTATGGAAGATTAAGCTCTTGATTTTGAATATTAGATAGAGCACATATTCATAAAAATTGTTAATCAACACCAGTTGGGGTGTCAAATATTCTGAAGTTTTGAATTGCTTCACTTTCATGCATACGGGTTGTCTGTATTAGGGAAAGTCTGACATATACATATGTTCCCAAACTGAGAGAATAATTACTTATTTCTTAACTTTGAGATAATTGATGTGAGCTCTGTCGGAAAGGGATTTTTTCATCCTTTTGTGGTACACATAGTGCACTTGTAGAAATGGCAGGTAAATGCCTGACCGAGAATGACCATGTATTTTAAAATCATGCCCTCTAGAGCTGACCAGCCATCATGTATATTCCGGGTGACAGGGACAGATGTGACATATCTGTTGTGACACACTTCTGTACCACCAGTCTGTGGCTCGAGGTGACTCCTGTCCCTCCTCTGATGCTTCCCCCCGCTGCAGGACAACACAACGACGCACGGATGAACCTTGCCATTGCTCTCACTGCTGCCAGGTATGGGGCTGCCACGGCCAATTACATGGAGGTAGTGAGCTTGCTCAAGAAGACAGACCCCCAAACAGGGAAAGAGCGCGTGAGCGGGGCGCGGTGCAAGGATGTCCTCACAGGTACGCGAAGGCTCTGGCAGGGAGCGATGTCTTAGCATCTGGCCTTGCCCATGTAATGACTGAATGATAATTTTTCTCTCACTTCTCTTTTATTCAAGCCAGATTTCAGAGTCATATGAATTATATTCCTTATTGTCAACACTGACTGGATACACATGAAGATTTACCCTTGTTGAGACGATAATTTTTCCTCTTTGTGTTAAATAGTAATGATGATAATGATAATAATAAATGCCCACAAAATCCCCACAGCCATGAATGCATTCTGTTTTCTTTACAAAAACATGGTCTTAATAAAATTACATAAATGTGCCAAGTTTCAAAGTGTCATTTAGGTGACAGAAGCACAGTGCCCAGATGTTAAAGCCAATCACTTTAACGCTGGTTAGACTTTCATTCCTGTTCGGCTCTGGCCGGGTAGGCAGAACTACAAAATTACATCGTTTCCTTGAACAAAACCAGCACTGGGAAACTTACTGTCTTACAGCAACGATGCTTACACAGTTGAGTTTTAAGGAGAAAGCGGCCAATTTACTCACTTTCTTCATAATTGGCACTAAGGCCGGGCATTTTGCAAACTAGAATGAGAGCTGAAATGAAAAAACGGCATGCTTTCTTCCTGCAGTTCGAGCTTGTTTTTGGTAAGTTTACTCAGATGTGAGCCTTTTGTGAGGCTTTTCAGTGACTCCGGTTGCCCGTGACACTTGGTGTGGCATACAATATACTCTGCCTTAGGTTAAGTTAATAGATGAATAATAATCCAAAGCGTCAGTGGGCTGAGAAACAAATGGGGTGTGTGATTGACGCTGCTTTCTTTCACAGGGCAGGAATTTGACGTGAGAGCCAAGTGTGTTATCAATGCCACGGGACCTTTCACAGACACCGTGCGCAAAATGGATGATAAGAACGCTGCAGCTATCTGCCAGCCGAGCGCTGGCGTCCACATCGTGATGCCTGGTTATTACAGGTACCGTGTTCCCACCGGGCGGTCACCGCCGGAGAACGAGGCCGTGAGAACCTGCCTACATTTACTCTCGTAGCATTCTCTTAATAATACATGGTCTAGCTGGCCATTCAAAATGAGGAGAAATGAGTTTTTAAAAAAAAAAAAAAGCCTCTTCCAAAACACAGAATATAAACCAGACTTGGGGATTTCTTAGCTTTAATGACAAAACTCCTTTCTACAAGTTTGTGATTTGGGATCTATTTTTGTGCTTTTTTTCAGTGTACTCACCATCAAGAGGCTAAAGCCTTAGCATTTTTCAATTTTAATTTTCATTAAAATACTAAAATTAATTTTGCAGAAATTTCCATATGGACATTTTTTTAAAACACTAATTGTAAATTTTATAAAATACCCACATTTGCTTATGATGAATCTGAAAATGAGGACACCCAGGTATTCTTGTGTTTATAACTTTGGAAATGTGTTTTGAAAAATATAATAGCAAGTAAAAATCAGATGTAATTCCTGATATATCAATAAAGATAACTGGATGCAGAGAAATGGACAGGGATAGAGATGAAATAAGAACAGCTATTAATTGAAAATCATTTAAGTTGGGTGATGGGCACATGAAACTTATATTTTCGTGTGTGTTTGAATTTTTAATATTTTTAAAAATCTTAATAAATAAAAAAGGGTTCTAGCTAAGAAATTAATGACTACCCCTAATGTACATTTCAAAACATCTGGGGAAAAATTTGTGTAACCATGCTGAGGTTGGAACACGTATACCATTTTTATTTCCATATGTGGTAAATCTAGTAGGTAAACTAGTACATAATTCAATGTGAAATAATGATTTATGCTCAAGGTCTTTATTAAGACATTATTGTAGTTGAGAAATGTTAGAAACCACTTCAGTTTCTAACCTTAGGAGAATGATAAGTAAATCATGGTGTATCTGCACAAGGGAGTATTATATAGTCATTAAAATTATCATTATTATGACTTTTATGTTCTAGGAAAACACATTCTAGTTTAGGATGGAGGGTACAAGTATGTGTAACATGTTGTAAATGTTATATAAGATTATAGAAAAAAGGTCACGAGGAAATATGTTAAATAGTAAGGATGATTATCTCCAGGTGATGTGATTATGGGTAAGTAATTTCTAGGTGAGGTGGCTAGGATGAGAGCTGTCGCTTCTATATTTTAATAATTTTCCATAACATGCCTATAAACTTTTAATATATGATAAAATAGATGTATGGATCTATGATTTTACCTTTAATATCTGCATTCTGCTAGACTGCTACCCTGCTATGTAATAGATGCTGCTGCCGTATTAATTATCAGTTTTTCAGTAACTAAATCTTCTTGAAGAGAGTTCAAGGTACACCTGATTGCCAAACACACTTCTAATGAGAAGGATATTACACTTCTGCCAAGAATAATATTAACAAAATTTCTTATTCACCAACTTTCAAGGTTCCTTTGTCATTTTCTAAATGTCTATGTGTAATTGGTAGACGATCCTTAGTATTTTCACTTAGGACTGGAGAAACGAAAGTGCCTCCAGTCATAATAATAAAAATTTATGCAGTGGTGCTTAAGAGAGTTTTTAAAACTGCTAAGCAGAAGTGTAGTTTAAAAGGAGAGAAGTAAATATATGTAAATGTTGCAAATGTTTCTTGTGTATAGAGAAGTTTTCAAAAATAGTTCCAGACACAATTATAGACATTTATTTTTTGCCAGGCCAGCTAGTTTGTAAATCTTTTGGACGGGTTTGTTTTTTAATGTCTCAGAGTACAGATGTAGTACCTAAACTATAGACACACACATCATCATAATTCTTATAGTTTAGATCTTACTTGATTCAACATATTCTCCTGTGTATTGTGTTTCATGTATTCATCACTATTGTTCCATGATATCAGAGGATGCCTTTTCCTTATTATTCCCTGTGGTAGGCGTCGTTTGGGACAAGCCATTTTATTCTGCAAACCTTAGTTTACCTATCATTAAAATGGGAAGACATTCTACTCTTTTGGATGTATAGATGAAGCGACTGTATGAAGAGTGGTACAGAACTTCCTGGTTTGTTCATCACTTTACCTCTTGTTAACTGTGCGACTTTGGGAAGCTGTTCATTTCAGCTTCTAATTCCTTACCTCACAGTAGTACTTAATTTGTATACATTTTGACAATGGTCGTTTGATTACTTTTTATCTCTTTTCTTGACTGCTGTATCCCCACTTCCTGGTACATTGTCCAGCACATAATAGTGACCAGTAAGTTTTTTTTTTAATGAATCCTACCTTTTTGTGATAATTGGCCCAAATTGAGATTGTAGCCTTTGTACTTAAAATTTTAATATACTATCTATAAGGGAATTTTTAAATATATAGAAATTAAAATATGAAAACACTGCATGATTTTTCATTTTAATGCCCAGATAAGACCTGTAGACAAAAATAATCACTATAGAAAAATAGAAAGATATACAATGAAAAGTGAAAACCTCCCTCTTTTCATCATGCCCCAACTTCAGTTCTCCAGTGATGGATAACACTTCCTTCTGGTTCCTTCCATAACATTTTATGTTTATACTTGCACAAATGTATATCCTCTTAAAAATTTTACAGGAAGGAGGTCAAACTACACATGTTGTTCTGTACTATACTTTATACCATGCTAATAAAGAGTAGATAGGTGTTCTAAGAAATACAAATATATATCACTTGGATGTAATATTTTCAAAACAGAATGCCTTTCTTAATTCTAGAAATTTGGAATTAGCTTCAGGCCCCTGCCCATAAATCATGAAAGTGTTAGTCCCAGCTGGGTCTGTTTCAGTCTCAGATGCAATAAGTGATCTCATTCTACTTTGGGAGAAATTAATCTCCACTTTTAGCACCTTGAACTACAACCACTACACATCCTGTTGGAAGGAAACCCTAGAGCAGTGGTCTGGCAGCCCAGTTCCTGTTCAGGCTCTGTTGCAGATGAGTCCCTTGGTTTGGGATTACAGCCTCGGTTAGGGGTCTGGTCCCGCTTTTAGCAACTGACCTTGAGCAGCTGCAGCTCTGGTATCCCAGAAGGACGGTTTTGCTTTCTGTACTGAGTCATTCTCTTGGGTGGGCTGGGGGGTCCGGAGATCTCAGGCTGACATGGCTCTCTGGATCCCTCAGTCAGTCACACTCAACAGTTACGACTCAAGAGTTCGAGTAGGTCCTCAGGATGAGTTAGACCTTCTGATGCTGCCTTACACCGCCTCATGATAACTGAGGACCTTGCGTTTCAGCTAGAACCTAATCAGTTTGGCAGCACAGCGGGTGCAGGAACCCCTGATTTACTGAGCGTAGGCTGCTAAATGGAGAGTGAGGACCATGTATGTGGTATCCTATTGGGCTGTTTTCAGAATATCTTCACAGCGTTTATGAAGCTTGTTAAGACCCTAACATTCCACATGTGAAATTATCTTGTGTCATGGTGGCAGCTCTCCCTCCCTCCCTCTCTCTCTCCCTCTCTCTTTGGATTATTTAATTTCAGGAAACTCAACATATAGCAATCATTTACTTTTGAAGGCACTCTCTACATTAGGGACAAATCTGGAATTTTCATCAGAGTTGTGGGTAGATGCTCTTATAAAAAAGCAGCAACAATCCACCAAATGACTGAAATACATGAAAATAATCATCTCCTCCTTCTAGCCTACAGATGCTTTTTACTACTGACGAGATGTCAATTTTTTTTTCTACGATGTGTGTGCGTACTGTTAGCCCTAACACTGATTGCTAAGTAGTTAACAATAAATTGATTTCATTTAAATAAGGGTACTTCAGAACGCGAATGGCCTGCATGAGGAAAATGTTCATTACAGCTAATCCTAGACACACACATAAATTAGCAGCAAGCTTTTCCTGCTGATGTCAACTGAATTATACATATTTGAGAAAAGACCTATGCCTCACCGCACTGTGTATACCATCACTATGGCTGATGGCCATTTTCAAACTTTAACTCGACCTTGCAGAATTAATCCTTCGTAAGAAAACAAACTTTTCCCTAAGGGCAAGTTATGAATTAGGTAATTTAGAACCAATGAGAGATATTTCCAAGTGGATTCTTAAATTTTTATACCATTCATTAGTAGCTTTGTCTTCCCTCTGTGCTTGTTAATTTTATGTTTGACACATGTCTTCACTTAAGCAGCTGATTCTCTACAGGTTCCAGATATGTGTGTGTTGGTAACCATCATGTTCACCCTTTAAACTGCTTTTATTGCATTGAAAGCTTTTAAAGGATTCAGTAGTTGGGAATTTCTAACAGCATTTCATGTCTAGGTTGCTGAATATTATAATTTTATGTTGAAGTTGATCAGGTTTATTGAGTTATTTAAACCCATTGTATGATACCTGGTCCATAAAATGATCATATATAAAAATATACCAACATATAACTTGTTCCTTAAATATTAGAATATGGAACTTATCCTTTTGTTTCAATATAGTACTATCTATCAAATTTGAAGTTTGAACTCATGAATTAATTTCTAATCGCAAAGTGACTGATTTAATCTAAGGGCAAATCAACTCAGGATCAAATTAGGTACTTACAAAACATATAATTGACTAGTTTCTTTTACAATCTTTAGAAAGTTTTATAGAAAATACAAAGAAAAATGTAGACATACAGAAACTGAAAATACTCAGTATTTTTAGTTTTCAATGTATTTTTAAAAAGTAAAATTATTTCCTTTAAGTAACCCTGAGTGAAGATGAGATTTTAGCTGAAAGTTTAAATGATTAACACACTTTTTTTGTACTTTTTGCATGTGCTAAATAGAAGAACTGAGGCCCACTGACTCCTGTGTCTCATGCAGGCTGTAAAGAGTGATTTCTTTCTGTGATGGTTGTGTGGATGTGGCAGGCATTTCATGGGGCTGATGGGTCTCTGCAAAAAAAAAAAGACTAGTACTCCTTGTGGTTTAAATAAAGAAGACACGTTAGCTAAGCTGACTGTATATTTCTTTTTCATAAAAGTTATTTTTGATTTGTTTTTAAAAGTTTTTAGACCCTCATCTTTATACAGATGTATCTTGAGGTTTTTTTTTTTTAATTCTAAGGGAATGATAAACATAAATAGTTGACTGTATGCCCTTTAAAATATGAGGATATAAGAGGGTTTTTTTGAAATTTATTTAAACCAAATAGAATTGTATTTCCATTTAAGAAATTTTATTAATAGGAGCTGAAAATATATTTGCAAAAAAATACCTCTAACATTGGCTCCTTATGATAATTCAGTCAAATTAAAACACTTTCAGATTCCTCCCACTAAATGGTTAATGGATACATTAAAACACCAGTTTCTAGTAATTTAATAACACAATTGGACAGGCTTTGTTAATGTTTATTTACAGTTGCCTATTCTTTCAAACGTGTTTTATAATTTGGCTTTCGAATATTAAATAGGTATTAGTAAAAATCCTTGATTAATATTTTTAAAGGTTTTGTATAGTCTGTCAGAAGAGGCATCCTTGAACCTTGATTTAATAGCATAATACACTGATGTCTTCTGCCGATTTAAAGATTTTCATCACTACGGTGTTCCTCTCCTTTTTGACCTTATCCCAGTACATTGTTACTTAGGTAGTAGTAGAAAACTGAGCCCTTTTCTCATGGATGAAGAAGAAAGAAATCTCATTCTTGAGACTTCTGTAATATTGAAATAAAGTAAGAAATCTCATATTTGATGAAGTGGTACAAGTTTATTTAGGCACAAAGGAGTAAAGAATTTTTTGATTACATCTTTGTTTCTGGAAAGTCAGACCCTTCACTTTTCTCATGTATTTCCGAGACCTTGTACTGAAAGATGTGCCAAATGTCAAATGTCCCAGGAAAGTACTTTTCATCGATTTGAAAAAAGGTTGAAGAGCTATTCTTAATTGGCCATCATGGAAGAAATTACAGACAGTTATCCCACTGACACTATCTGATGTGAATGGTCCAAGGAATATGAAAACCCAAATGATTGGAAGTTGATGTCCACTTTCTTAACTAACCTTGCATTGCTGAGTGGGGAGGCCTGGTTCCACTGTGGGATATTATAATCATATTTGTTTCATTTGTTTTTTGTTACCAGAATTACTTTTTTCTTTTAGGGATTTCTAGATGAGGGTAATGGCAGTGAAAGTAATAGTTCACATGTTCCTTGTTTGTTTATATGAGGATTAGTGAATAAAACAGTTTTTTGAATGCAGATTAAGATCAAACTAATGCTAATTTCAGAAATATATAACCCTTCTTTTTACCCCAGCCCAGAGAGCATGGGACTTCTTGACCCAGCGACCAGTGATGGGCGAGTGATTTTCTTCTTACCATGGCAAAAGATGACTATAGCTGGCACTACTGATACTCCAACCGACGTTACACATCACCCCGTTCCTTCTGAGGAAGACATCAACTTCATTTTGAATGAAGTGCGTAACTACTTGAGCTGTGATGTTGAAGGTAACTTATGCATAACTTCAAGTTTATCCTCCCTCCTTTATATCTCCCACCCAATTCCGGCTCTCCCTGGATAACTGCCATGTGTCCAGTCTGCCTCATCTGCACACCTGGCCTGCCCTAACTCTTAGGTGCTGACCACTTCTTCTAGAAGTGTTATGAGGGCCAAGTTATAACACAATAGGAAGGGGCTGCCTTTTTTCTCTCTACTTTCTACATCTACATGAAACTCATACAGTCCTTTTCTGATCATTTCTAATGGTGAGATTGGAGTGCCATTACATGAGCTCTAGACACCCATGCTCTTCCAGAAGATTATGGAATGTTTGCATTGCTATTTCATTCCTAGAGCTTGGGAAGATCTGATTTACAGATACAGAATGTCCACAGGAGATCATTAATCTAAGAAATGAAAGGATAGATGTACGTGTGCTAAGAAACGTAGTGAGCTGTTACTCTGTGAAAAGTATAGAGTATCAACAGTGGATTTCACTAGGAAGGATGAATATACTCCTTTTAATTGAAAAAGTCAAAGTTTACTTCTTTCCAGGGCTAACCTGAGCTTGCTTTCTTTTAACTGGGTGCCATAGCATTTTCTCCAGTGGACATATGTAGTATAATCATTGTTTAATCCAGTCTAGTTTCAGAAGTTTCCCAACATTATTTCCTGTCTCAGTTAATAGCCTCCCTCACCATCCATGTAGTCACCTAGACTAGAAATGACATGCTTATCTCTGCTGATCCTTCTCTTTCTTCATCGAGTCCAACTCCCATTTATGCTCACTCTGAAATATCATGTAAAATACCTCCTCACTTTCATTGCTCTGGGTCACACCCATGTCATTTTTCCCTCAAAGAGTTGAATTGGCTCCCTGACTGGCTTCCATCTCAGGTCTCCGTTTCCAGCTAGTCTGGTCCTTCCATCAGAACTCTCTTTCTAAAACACAATTCTGATCATCACTTCCCTGCACAAAAATATCTCTTTGACATCTCATCCTTAACTTTAGGAAAAATTTTAAACTATCTCATATGGAATCTAAGGCTTTTCACAACTTGTCTTTGCAGGTTTGTATTCAGCTGCTCCACCTCTGCATTCTGTAGTCTAATCATATTGTATTAGTTACTCTTTCCAAATCAGGTCCTGCACTTTTGAACCTTCATGCGTTGTTTAGGTTGAAGTCTTGCTCTGGAATGCCCTTTTCCCCAGCATCTCACCTTGGCAAAATACTCTGTATACTTCAGAAACCACCTATCCTTTGGATTCCCCTAGGACGCTGGTCCAGTATATCACAACATTGTACTTCAGGTAGAGTCTAAGATATATTCTCGCTTGGAGCTCCTTAAGGGTAAGGATTCTTTATTCAGCTACAAAGGTTGTTACATACCTGGTATGTCACTCACAGTTTTTTTTTTAATTAAAATGAATTAGTAGTAGGTGCTTTCAGGGTTTTTGATGCTGATAGCAGTTTGAAAATCTTTCTATGTTAAGGTAGTTTAAGATTTTTGAAAAACAGTCTTCATTTGTTTCTATTGGGGATCTCCTATAATGTTGGCTTCAATGGGGGACACTCAGAGACAGTTTCATCCTGATATGACTCACCTGACTCACCAACATCTATGAATCCTTTCTCCCTAAAGAATTTTTTTTCATTATGTGATCACACGTTTAGAAGCAAGTAAAACAAATTGCTTTAAAAAATGGTTTAGGGAATTTTCCTAGTTTAAGTGATTGATCCATGTTGTATGGTTTTAGCTCCTTCTAATTTCAAGTAATGGATTGATTTCATTTTGAGTAAAATCTCTGAATATCTACGACAATAATATAAATATATTAAGTACATGTAATTGAAATCTATGTAGCAAAGTTTATACTCTTTCAAACACACATTCACACACAGTTACATGGACATAGTCATGCCCTATTTAATATCCACATTTAAATACTCAGAATGCATTACAATTTCAGCCTCATGTTTTTTTCCTTTTGCAATCTTGGAGGAGCTTCAACTGGGTATAGATTGTACTTTAATGTTCTGATTATTGCTAACGAATCGTGCTTCATTTCATATTTACTTGAATATAATATGTTAAAAGTAGGTTTGTACTGAGACCTAAGAGCAGGAAGTTTAAATTGTTGGAACAAGAAATAAAATTAATTCAAAAGCAGAGAGCTGTCGTTGACGGTTTCCAAATTCTTAAAGTTCAAATGTGCTAACGAGAAATCTGACTGCTTATATGTGCTGAGAGGCTGGCTGTGCTGGAAACAGGTGTAGGTTCCAAAAGGCCGCAGTGCCCATATCGTGGGTGGGTGGGGGTTTCCACCAGCAAAATGAGCCTTGGTCTGGAACAGAGAGCGAGCCTGTACCCCTCACTTCTATGTTGCTTATTAATAGATGGAAGACTTGGTAATACCTACTGGGACCTGCTTGATCTATAAAGGTCTTTTCAGTTAACATACTTTTCGGTAGTCAAGTTAATTGGTGAAACTTACAGAGAGTTTTTTTTTTTAATCAGTTTTGAGTTTTGGTAAAAGTGGATTGAAACTAATGTCTGAACACTGTAAATCAGGCCTTTCTCCTGTTGGTCTGGGGATTCTTGAGATTAAATATTCTCCAGGTGGCAAATATTCAGGGCAAAAGCAGAGGTGACAGCTCTTTTATGTACTTTATTTCCCTGTGCTCACCATCTCTCACACCTTTCCTACTTATTAGCATATCCTTTTAAAAACAATTAATTAGTAATGATTCTTTTTAGTTTCTTTTCATTCTTATTTCTACTGGACTGAAAGCCTCGGGGTATATGAGGAACTACCTTCAGACTTGGTAGAGCATCATTTAGCTAAAATATGCCTATATATAAAGTGAAGCATTCACATTCCTATTTTTTCCCCAGGAATTTTGGTGAAACTGATATTCTATTCTGATGAAATGTGAGAGAGAAACTCAGCTTCAGGCATCATTCAGTTTTTTGACTGCATGCTGTTGCTACACATATTTTAATCTTTCCATTTGTCTGTAGTGGGTAATACATGCTTCATTTTTTTAAAACTCTAGTACTATTGAGCACTTTTTATGCTAGACACTCTGCTAAGCATATTGCTTGTATTGTCTCTTTGATTCCTCATAACAACCTTACTGGGCTTATTTTGTAATTCCCATTTTATAGATGAAGAAACTGAGGGCCAGTGGCTTTAAGTTTCTTGCCTATAGCTTATTCGTGTTGGAGCCATGATGTTGAGTTCAAGTCACTCTAGCTCTAATACTTGTGCTTCTAAATATTGCACAGTATTCCAAATGGTAGTTCTGGGTTTGTTGCGTGATGTGACATTATATCCACTAGGGAGTGGATTAAGTCTCTCAATTCATTTCATGGAAGCTGCTGGACACCTTGAGAATCACAGTGACATTTGCCCTCAGCTGGCCTTATTTGGATTTGAATGTTAAGGTAGAGGAGGTTTCAGTTCTCATAACCAATCCCTTGGGGCCAAGCAGTCTTCTCTACAGACTTAAAAAATAAAAACTCTCTGTTGATCCTAAAGCAAAGCTATGTTTTGTATTCACCAGGGTTGAAATAATCATTTCAAAAGGATTTATTAAATGGATGAATAAGTAAAATTCTGACAACATTTTCTGAGCCTCCCCAAATGGCTATATCCTTAAGGAAAAAAAAAAGTGTCAAATCTTAACACCGCATGCTGTTCACAGCAGCTGCCACACTTCTGCAAAACACGTCGGAACAATTCTGTAAAGCATTTTGCCTGTTGGGAATAAGACCATGTCTTCTCTTACAATTTAGAAAGCTTTCCATTCACAGGCTGAATTTTCTAGATTACTTGTTTGTTCTTTTCTGAAATGGGTAATTGATAGTTGTGCAGTGTGTATTGGGTTAGGAAGAAAAATGATCTTTTGAAAAATGTATCATTAAGTCTGCTGTGTAGAGGTTAATCAGAAGGATGCAGTGGTGAAACCAAGCTACGACTTAGAGGGACTGAGGGAGACAGAAGACTTGCAGAGTGCTTTATCCGTGGAGTTTTTCTGGAGTGCTTCTCTAGGCAGCGTCTCTAGTTGTACACAGGTTTTCATATATGCAATTAGTAGTGTTTATAGATTGCCTGTTATTCAATTAACAACCGAGCTGGCCATATCAACTCACTGCAGACCTGCCTTTTCACTGCCAGAGATTGTTCCAGGGTTATCAACTTACACAGGCTTGGATGTCTTCCAGCTGTTTAATTATAGTGTCACACGCTTTGCTTTTTCTAGTTTCATTAGTTTATAAATGTAATATGGTGTCTTATTTCTGTGATTAACACTTCATTTCCGCAGGTTAAACATGCTGGTAGAGAAGTATTGATTTCTGACACTGTTTCTCTTGCATTCATTTAGGTATTTTCACATGCTTTTTTATTGATTTTTTTGAAAGTGGCAAACATGAGACAGAACATCCCAAAATGTATGGCTAAATAACTGATGTGAAGCAAAACCACACATTTAGCTCTTAATTGTCACTTCCTGTGGGCTCCATTTTCTATTAATTCTGAAAACCAACACTTGTCTTGCCACGTTTTTAATAGTAAAAATATTAATTATAATTTGAAACAATTACATAGCACTTAGTCTTTGCAACCAGCAGTGAAAAATGTCTATTCAACGTTACTATTTATATTTTACTCTTTATATATTATATGCACTACAGCCTAAATGAGTTATTTATCAGGGTTGCAATAAAAGTAATTATTAAACATGATGGCAGAAAGACTATTTTATTTCCTCACTATCCTTTTGAAAATACTGACAAGTACGTTTATATTCTCTGGAGGTGCTTGTGGGTTTCTTAACATCTGGGCACTTGACACAAAAAACATCAACCAGGTGCCGTCTGGGTGAGCCATTCTAGTAAGTGGTGTTTAATGAGAATTTTTCTCAACTTTAATAGTAATGTTGTTTCCTGTCGTCTTGTTTTATTAAAGTGTTCAGTTGTTTTAAAAGAAAATATCCAATTGTTTAAATATGTAGTCACTAGAAACCTAAAGTCTAGCATATTGGCTTAGAGCCAAAATATTATTGCTTTTGATTTTGTAATGCCAAGTCTTATTTGATACTAAAAGTTCAGAGAATGTTTTAATATGCCATTTAATATTTATTGATCACTTTACATGACCCTCTACTTGATACAGTATTTGACATTGCTGAAGACTTTCAACATGGTGAAGAAGATGCAGTAGGAATGCAATCTTGTTTAGGTATCCTGACAATATGAGGACCAAAATAATCAAGAAGAATCTTTCAGCTCTGAAGCATAAAAGCCTTGAGTTGGGTTATTGTCTTCGTATCTTAAACCATGGAGAGTTAAAGTAGGTGATGTTCACCATCCACTCTTGAGAACAACTTGAATGATAGATAGAACCAATTTCTGAGTAAGAACTTGAAGGTAGAAGTACTCAATTTAGTAAATATATTTTCATTTATTTTAATTCATGAGATTAGTATGAGAGGAGGATGCTTGGAAACGATAAATATGGAACGTGTTAGGTCTGTAAAGTGTTGGCAGGTAGCATACTGTTGTAGCAGATTATATTCTCACAAGTGAAGGAAGGACTGTCAGCTTTCACCGGGAGGATGCTGCACTGGAGACATGGGCAAGGTGGCCGTGGTGCAGGTGCCCAGCCTGATGATCTACCAGGACAAGTCTGAGATCTGCTACTTGGTGGTTTGACTCTAGAGCTGCCTTATGCGGTATCATAGCCTGTATATGTGCATATCATGTGGCTGTTTTAATTTAAATTAGTTAAATTAAATTTGAAATTCAGCTTCTTAGTCACATGAACCACATTTCAAGTGCTTAATAGCCCCATGCAGCTAGTGGCTAGTGAATTGGACAGTGTAGGTAGAGAACATTTCCATCACTGCAGAAAAAATCTGTGGATCAGCACTGCTCTACAGAATCTAGAGACCTTATATATACATTTAAAGAAGGAAAAAACTTATTGGAGTCATTGAATTTGTATTTTTTGCTCTTATAAAATGAAGGAGTGTATTATCTTATAAAAGAAAATCTCCAGATATAAGAAGGCTCAGGAGGAGACTGGTTAGTGATTCAACAATGTCTAAGGTGCATAGCTTTTATTCCCCTTCACTCCCGCCCCCCTCCAGGCTGGCTGCATCTTACCATTGTTTCCCCTATGGTTGCAATATGGCTGCAGCAGTTCTTGGCAGTATTAGAAGGTTCTCTATGTTATCTGTCCATGGCTTTTGAATCTCTTTCTCAAGAGAACTTTAATCAGAGTTTAAGTGTACAAGGTTTCCTCTGTGGGTGAAAAGGTATAAGGAGAGAAACCTGTTAGTTCAGTTTGTTGCTGTCTTTTCTACAAGAGTTAAGGATTCATGTTTTGTGTGCTGAGCTATGTGGTGCCCTGTGGGCATAGATGATACCTGTAGCCCTGACTGGGCATTACTTAATTTGGATGATAGAGAGGTCCAAGTGCTTTATTCTTCAGCAACAAATGGCATTTTGAATAATCCATACAAATCTTTAAATCTCAAGGTTGGGAGATGTCAGGTAACTTGATCCAGCCACACTCTGGTCTAATAACATAAAAGTGCCATGGGCCACAGAGCTTGATTCATATTTTAAATATGATTTAAAACTTGATTATTCTTAAATGTATCTTTTTAAATAAATATAATCCCAACATTCATCTGATTGGATTCTCAGGCTAAGCTGAATGCTAAGATATCAAGCAAAGTAAATTAAGGTTCCTGACACATTATGAACTCTTCCTGGTACTGTTTTCTTTTTTAGAGTATCAGTGTCAAGAGTAGGGATTAAAAGTGGTATCAGTGTACATAATGTTTTATTTAATTTCCTCCTATGAATGAAAAAACTCAAATGTTTTAGTTCTTTTTGTTTCAGACAATACAGTTTCATAGATGTATTTTTCTGCCTGTTATCCCAGGAAAGATAAAGCATTTGCTACAAGGACTATTTGCATGTGTTTCAAATTTACTCTAGAAAGTCTGGTTTTCCTTTAGATAATTTTAAAATCAGTCAGGAGGTTGTAAGAATTGAAAGCAAATTCCTGATCAGCATGGCTACCTAAGGAATTTCAGAGACACACTCTGCAGACTTTGCAGTGACCACAATGACGTTCTAAGTGGTTGGCTAAGTTTTATTTTTGACTCAGAGGGCAATTTGAACTCTAATGGAAAATAGTGGTAATTTCCTAGTTAAGCTTTTTGTAAAGATTAAAATATTTCACGATTTGTGTTGAGGTTTTACAAGATTTCTGTGTAATTGTGTGAAGCAAGAATTAACCCCCATTCATGGAAGCCAATGGGATTAAACCTGCACCCGTCAGAGGGGCTGATCTAGGGATGAAATCCCAGCGTGGAGACACCCTCCCTCCTGGTCTCCAGTTAACAAGACTGGAAGACCGCCAGTTTATGAGGTTTATTCTTCCTTTATTTCAGTGTTTGGATATAGGTTTGATTAAACACCCCTGCAGAGGTGTATGAGTACCTCTTCTTTCAGATTACAGTCATGTGAAGAGTGTGGCCCTTAAGGAGCTATGTTAAAATAAGTCACAGTTTCTTAGTTAAATTTATCTTTACCAGAAATCTGGTTTTCATTTGAGATCAAGATGGAGAGATTATCTGTCATCCAATATAACTTGTTTGTAGGGTCTTTTCCATGTACTTGGTTAGGTGCTTTTTTTTCTCTGACTATTCCAACAGTCCATTTCAAAGAGTCTTTGTGACTCTTTACACAAAAGGCTGCCATATATATATATATCAGGGGCTGCTATCTATGAATACATAGGAGGTTCACTGTACAAGGACACATGACCCAAGGGTGTGTGGGATTTGAAATCCAGACTGCCCACTGCTCATAAACTGTGCTTCCTTGAATGAGATATTTTAATTTGAACTAAAGCCGCAGGGAAGATATGGGCTGATAGAGGCCCTGATATTCCTGTATTATATGTATGTAAAATATTTCCTTAACCTTCTGAGACTTGAATTATGCTGGTTTTTCCTTTTGTCCTGTTTTTTAAAATTAAGGTTAAATATACATAAATGAGAAGTTTACCATTTTAACCATTTTGAAGTGTACAGTTCTGTGGCATTAAGTATATTCACATTTTGGTACAGCCATTACCTCCACCCATCTCCAGAACTTTTTCATCTTCCCCAACTCTCTACCCATTGAACACTAACTCCCCATTCCCCCCACCCTCTGGCAACCACCATTCTATCTTTTTTTATCTTTCTGAATGCAACTGCTTTAGGTACCTCATATAAATGAAATTATACAATATTTGTCTTTTGTGACTGGCTTACTTCACATGATAACATAATATTTTCAAGGTTTATCCATGTTGGAGCATATGTCAGAATTTCCTTTTTAAGGCTGAATAATATTCCATTGTGTATATATACCACATTTTGTTTATCCATTCATCTGTTGATGGACACTTGAGTTGCTTCCCCTTTTTGACTATATGAATAATGCTGAAATGAACATGGGGTGTAGAAATGTTTCCTGCTTTCAGTTCTTTTGGGTATATACCCATAATTGTAATTACTAGATCATATGGTAAGTCTGTGTTTAATGTTTTGCAGAATTGCCATACAGGTATTCATAGTGGCTGTATCATTTTACCTTCCCATCAACAATGCACAAGGATATTCCAACTTATCCATATCAACACTTACTATTTTCCATTTTTTAAAAAAATTTTTGTCAAAACTATATTAATGGGTATGAAGCTGTATCTCACTGTGATTTTCATTTTGCATTCCTTTAATGATTAGTAAACTTGAACATCTTTTAATGCACTTGCTGACCATTTGTATATCTTCTTTAAAGAAATATCTGTTCAAATCCTTTGCCAATTTTTCAATTGGGTTGCTTGTCTTTTTAGTTACTGAGTTCTAGGAGTTCTTAAATATTCTGGATATTAACCCATTATCAGATTTATTATTTACAGATATTTTCTCTCATTTTCATTCTGTTGTTAATGTCCTTTAATGTGCAAAAGTTTTAAATCTTAACTAAGTCCATTGTATCTATTTTTGATTTTGTAACCTGTGCCTTTGATGTCATATGCAGGAAATCATTACCAAATCAAATGTCTTGAAGTGTTCCCCCTATATTTTCTTCTAAATGTTTTATAGTTTTAGCTCTTACATATAAGTCTTTGATCCATTTTGAGTTAATTTTTGTATATGGTGTAAGGTAAGGGTCTAACTTCATTCTTTTTCATGTAAAGATGCAGTTTTCTCGTTGTCTTGATGTTTTCAAGACTATGTACAGTCAGTTTTTTATTAATATGGGTAATGGCTTTGAGTAACATGGAGAAGGTTACACATGACCCCAAGTCATGGTTGAAGCAAAATTGTATTTCTCTGTTGTCCAAGGATGGACTAGCTGGTTTACCAAAGTAAGTTCAGCAGAACCAGGTAAGCATTCACTTCCCCATTATCTGTATTATTAGATAGTTGTTAGACTGGTGCACATGGTCAGCTCCTTGATGTGGAGAGTGGACAGGAAAAGAGCTAAGCCATCCCTGAAGCTGATCTGGATAAAGAAGAGTAGATCTTGGAAGTTCTGCCTTTGAGTTCTCCCTTGTCCCTGATGGTACACCAGAATCACAGCTAGGCTACACGCCTTAGCCATTTTTAGGTCAGCAAGAAGTGCTATGCAACAGCTGTCTAATTCTACTGTAAACATCAATTCTTGGTATAGACTGGTAATTGGATTTTGGCAGAGATAGTAAAGGAAATTTCATAGTATCCTGAATATTCAAAGAACTTCCATTTGCTACAACAAAAGTACTGTGTACCTATACTGGGAAGAGCCAGTATACCTGTTTTGGTGGCAGTTGTAAAGGTAATGGGGTAAGAAAAGAAAAAAAAATATAGAAATTGTCAATTGTTGATGGACAATTTAGTGGGTGAGAAGATGGACTTTGAAGTCAGAAAGAACTGGGTTCTGATGCTACTATACCATTTATAAAGTTGCTTTGGATGAGCTGATGACACTCCTCCAATCTTTTTTCTTGTCTGTATCATGAGAAGAATAATAACCAATGCTACGGGTCTCTGTAAGATTAAATGAGATGAAATGTGTACTTCAAGTGCTTTGACAAGGCCAGGCCTGCTATAAATGCTCAGTAAGAGGCTGGCATTGCTGAGGGGAGGAAATATTCTGTTACAGATTCCTTTGTTTAATAAGTATCTTTGTCTTCTCTGATAAGAGATAGCAAGCTATATTCTAGGAGAAAATGTAACAAGTCACAGGTCTTTTGGTTTGTCTTTGTTTCTGCTGTGTTGTTGTTGTTCTTTGTAACTATTCCAGACTGTCTCAGCTGAGGGTTGCTAACATTTGTGTCTTCTGTTTCCTCTTTGGGACCCATGTCAGTGATTTTCAAGTTCTTTGCCTTTTTCATCTGGATTATCTTTGAAAGAAAATGATTCTTTGAGGTTTTCTTGTAATTTATCCACTCACTTAGTTCTTACATTTAAGAGCTTTTTCTCCTTTCTAAAGTACGTATTCATATACTTTGCTGAACTCTTTCCTGCTTATTAGGTGTTTCCTAGTTTTGTTGAGATGTGTCGGAGTAATGCTCTTAATCCTTGCATTGATCCTTTCCAGTGAGAAGAGGGGACGTCCTGGCAGCGTGGAGCGGTATTCGCCCCCTTGTTACAGATCCCAAGTCTGCAGATACTCAGTCCATCTCCCGAAATCACGTAGTGGATATCAGTGAGAGCGGCCTCATCACGATAGCAGGTATGGGATATGCACCTTGAGTTACATCATCATACCAGAATCTCTCTTAACGCTAACAAAGAGGGATTTTTTAAAAAATAATTTTGAGTAAAATCTTATGCATTGCTTTGCCACATTTGTAATAAACAACAGGTGAATTTTGTTAATAGTAAGTTGATAAACAGTTAATTAGAAAAGCAAGGACGGGTAACCTAATGAATTATTTTTCAACTTACTTGTAGGTGGAAAGTGGACCACCTATAGATCTATGGCAGAAGATACCATAAATGCTGCCGTTAAGACCCACGATTTGAAAGCAGGACCAAGTAGAACTGTTGGGCTTTTCCTTCAAGGGGGCAAAGACTGGAGCCCCACACTCTACATCAGACTTGTCCAGGATTATGGACTTGAAAGTGAGGTGGGTGTGCATTGCGACATCATCTTAACCTAATCTCACTGTTGCCGGTAACAGTCAGAAACACGTGGCCTCCCTGATTTAGCATTTCCTATCATTGGGTTTGTTTCTGCCTGTGTACTGTGGAAGTGAACTAACGGGGGAAGAAAGCATATTTTGCTTTAGTTGCCTAAAAAGCAATGCACATTTTGGTTTCTGTTTTAGAATCTGGGGTTTGTTTGGTTTGTTCTTAGCAGACAGGACCTCCCAGATTCTTTCTATCTGAAGCATAAGGAAGGCTGTTCTTTAGAAGTGATACCTGGAGCAGAATGAGGCTGAAGCTTCATCAGTCACTGATACAGTGATGCATGTGTATGTAGCAGAGTTAGTGCTGGCATAAGCATTCAGAGCCCTAGTGGTTTCCTCCCACGAAATCAAAATCTAACACTCTCTTAGAACGATTAGTTACAGGCTGTAAAAGACTGACAAGATAAGCATGTACATCTTTTGCTCGCTACCTAGAAGCTATGGATATTCAAAGTACCTGCCTGATGCAGTTTTATCTCCTTAGGTGGCGCAGCATCTTGCCGCCACCTATGGTGACAAGGCTTTTGAGGTGGCCAAGATGGCAAGCGTGACAGGAAAACGGTGGCCCATTGTTGGAGTGCGTCTAGTGTCGGAATTTCCATACATTGAAGCAGAGGTACGTGAATGGCCATGCGGGAATTTCCTGTCCGCCATGGGGTACTATTCATCTGCTCATTTTTCATCCTCTTTAGAAATTATATAGAGCTAAGTTTTAATGCACATACATCAGCTAAAACCGGGAGTAAAATGTCTGCTCCACACCGATCCTCTCATTTACAAGATTTTAACTTCAGCTCTGAAGTGATATTGATAGTGGTAACAATACCAATAGAAAATAGGGCTTTCTTTCCCCTCCACGGATCTATCCCAAGTCTTACTGGTTCACAGCTGTCTGCCCCCTTTGAGAACTTGTAGCTCCTCAAGTTGGCACCACCCACGTGCTGCTTGATGATGCACCTTGATTTGACACGTGACCTCTCCCAGATTTAAGCTTTGCTTCTCATCAGAGTTTCACACGTTATGAAACCAGAGACCATGCTTTATATTTCTTTATAACTGACTGCACCTTAAAACATGGGTGTCTAGTAAGCATTTGCTTGTTGTTTGAATGCAAGAATTCTGTCATCTGATTACCCTGAGACAGAAAACTTTGGACAGCCTAAAGAGGTGAGACCATGACTTTTTAAAGCTTGTTCTTTGCCTGCTTGGCTGTGAAAGTTAACGTCCTTGCTATGTATAAGCAAAGAGGTGATTACTGTGGATGGTAAATGAGAAGTGATGCAGTTTACATGTTTGTGCCAGGTTCTACTCAGGGAGAAGGCAGTAACTCATGTCCACTGTGTCCCAATTTTCAAACCTCTCTTGGCAGGCAGATGGGGAACTTGTATGATGTCACTGTCTCATGCCTGCTAGAGAACCAGAGTATGTAAAAGAAAATGTCACTCTTCCTAAGCAAAAATTTTTTTTTCAAGTGAAACTTCATTGCCCCCCACCTTTTAAAAAGGCCTAAGTTAATAATTTTACTTTAATTCAAACTCAGGTGAAATATGGGGTTAAGGAGTATGCCTGCACCGCAGTAGACATGATTTCACGCCGCACTCGCCTGGCCTTTCTGAATGTCCAGGCAGCCGAGGAAGCCCTGCCCAGGATTGTTGAACTGATGGGCAAAGAACTGCACTGGGATGATTCTAAAAAAAAGGTATTAACTCAGTAATAAAAATGAATGAACTGTCACTACATACTATGACATGAATGAATCTCAAAATAATTATGTTGAGTGAAAGAAATCAGATGAAAAAGAGAGTGCATAATGTACAATTCCAATTATACAAAAGTCTAGAAAATGCAATTGCTAGTTACAGAAAACAGATCAGTGGTTGGGGATGGGATGTGCAGGGAGAGTCAGGAGAAGGGGTTGCAAAGGGGCAAAGTTGTATGTTTACTATCTGGTAGTCATGGTTTCATGGAGATATATACATATATCTCAAAGCATATCAAATTGTACCCTGTAAGTATGTGCATTGTTGTATGTTAATTATGCCTCAATAAAGGTATTTTAAAACTAAGGAAAAAATTTAAAAGTATTATATAGAAGTCTTTAAAACCACAGTTTCTTTTATAAACATGTAATGTCTTAGTCTGTTAGTAGAGGCCAGCACAGTTTTTGATGATGACTCTGTTTTTTGTTTGTTTGTTTTGGGGGCGAGGTAATTAGGTTTATTTATTTATTTACTTATTTTAATGAAGGTACTGGGGATTGAACCCAGGACCTTGCACATGCTAAGGACACACTCTGCCGCCGAGCTATACCCTCCCCTTTGACGATGACCTTAGATTTCCTGCTAATTTCTGTGTGTGTGTTTAATATCAATAGGCCTTAGGAAACTGGGGAGATATTTTTGTAACAAATAACTTGTTGTAACAAATTCCTGTAACAAATATTCTTGTGACCAAATACTCTTTTTTTAGGGAGTGGAGGTTGTTCTTGGAAAATCCCTTATAGAAAAATGCTCTCAAATTTGTGGTCATAATTCCTGAAAAAGTAAGATAATAATGATTATGGGTAGAATGTTTTCTGGTTTTCATTGAAAACATTCTTAGACTATTCTACAGTGAAATTCACACTCCTGCAAGTTTGCCTTTGGTAGGAAATAGTGGTTTTAGGGCCTGACCACCAAATACTTATTGATTTGTGTCATTTGAAATTTTATATTTATATCCAAATTAATAATGAAAGCCAGTGACGATGCTCAGACACCCACACATACAGCCCTGGGCTGCTTGTAATAAACAGAAGATGGTCATGATTTTTTAATTAAACCAAAGTATTGTGGTGTGCAGAGACATGTTCACATATTTATTCAGAAAATACTTGCTGTACTCATTGGTTTGGTTCGTTCCCCCCGATCTCTCTTGAACCCACTCCGTTTAGGCTCTTTTGCCACTTTGCTGTGTGGCTTTGGTCGTGCTCCCCAGTAACCCCCATGTCGCTCAGTGTACTTGTCAACTCTCAGTCCTCCTTTTACTCAGCCAGTTAGTGGCCTTGACAGTTGATCCCTCCCTCCTTCTTGAACAACACCTACTTAGTGTCCTCAGGCCGCTGTAACAGAGTGCCGCTGACTGTGGCTTAAGCAACGGACATTTACTTCTCACGATTCTGGAGGCTAGAAATCTGAGATCGGGGGCCAGCGTGGTTAGGTCCTGGTAAGAGCCTTCCACCGGGCTTCAGAGAGCTGCCTTTTAGAGAGTGGGCAGAGAGAGAGAGAGAGAGAGAGAGAGAGAGAGAGAGAGCTCTGCTCTCTTCTACTCAAGGTGCTAATCCTAAGAAGGTTTCTTTGAAGCTAGTTACCTCCCCAGAGCCCCATCTCCAAATGCCATCACTTTGGAGGTTGGTGGTGGGGGTGTACACTTCAGTCCACAGCACCATCTCTCTTGGATCTCCTCCTGCCTCCCTCAGACTGCTACATTACTGACCTCTCCATGTTATAAACATCTATTCCACTCTTTGGTTGCTTGGGCCTCAGTCTTAGTTTATGCAAATTGATCTAACTCCATCAGCAAACCTTATCATATTATCTTCAAATGACTCAACCCTTTCTTAACACACTCAACTGCTGTCACCCTGATTCAGGCTACCAGCATCTCTTACACAGATTATTGTAATAGCTTCTCTCCCCTCAGACAATGTCCCTGCTTTAACAATTTCAATAATTCCTTTAAAGTTAAGGAAGGTCATTGGATATGTTAGTCTGAAATTCAGAGGGGAAGTCTGAACCGGAGATACAAATTTGAGTTGGTATTTAAGCCATCCCACTGGAACAGGCAGTTCATGTAGTTAGATGATAAAAGGTGATCCCAAGGGTGAGCTCTCGGGCACTCCAGAGTTTGGAAGTTGGAGAGGGAAGGAAGAACCAGGAGAAAGAGAAAGTAATGGCTAGTGAGGATGGAGAAGGTGTGACCGGACTCAAGGGAGAGTTGTGACCTGGAAAGAAAGGGAGAAAAGATTTCAAGAAGAGGGGAGTAATCCACTGAGTCAAGTGTTACTGGCAGGCTTAGTAAGACGAGGACTGACAGGTATTCCTTTGCTAACATCCCATCTCTTTTACTCAGAGTAGAGCCAAGTCATTACCGTGGTGAACGAGGCCCTCTGTGATCTGGCCACCACCTTTCCCACTCCCCTAGTTTTTCTTCCCCCTTATTCCCTCTCTCCAACCCACAGGTCGAGTTGTTTTTCTTTGATCTCTCTGCCTGGAATGTTCTTCTCTGGATGTCCTCATAGTCTGCCTCCTCACTGCCTGCTGTTCTCTACCCCAGGGAGGTCTCCCCTAACCAGGCTGAACGGTCAAGTACCACCACCTCCCCAACCCACTCTGAATGGCATTTTCTACCCCTTCCTTTATTTTTCTCTGTAGCACCAGTTCCCATTTGACGTACCATGTATTTAGTTGTTTATTTATTGTCAGCCTTTTCTCCAGAAAATAAACTCCCCAAAGGTGGAGACGTGATCTGCTTTGTTTCAGATATGCCTGGCATATAGAAGGCTCTAAATCATGTCTATTGAATGAGTGAATGAACATTATGGAGCATATATGTCATATGCTGAAGGTGAAAGGAAGGACTGGGCGTAGGTCCCGTCCCTCCAGCTTTCTCATCCTGGTGGAGATTCCCGAAGATGATTACTAATCAGTCACCTGAGAGATGTAGGGAAAAGGGCAGATTTCAAGGCTTGAATTTAGACTATCAGAGGCAGAATCTTCAGGGGTGAAACCACGGTCCTACATTTAAAATATTCTCTTCCAGTAATTTTAATGCCATGAATGTAGGGTCCTGATGGTGGAACCACTGTTTGAAAAGAGCTCCTTAATCCTGACCACAACTCTGCCAGGCATAATCTTTATCCCCATTTTATAGCTGAGGAAACCAGCTCAGGGAGTAAGTTCCGGTCAGAGTTCACTCAACTAGCAGATTGTGGAGCTGGGATGGAGGCCAGGTACTCTGACCCCAGAGCGCACCCTTTTCCCACCTTGCCCTGTTGCCTCTGCATGGACAGGACAGGCTTATAGCTCTTCCAGTTTTGAGTTTTGGTTTGACCAATGAAAGCTAAGTACAGAGGCAACGTAAGAATGGGACTTACTCCTGTGCTACTGCCAATCATTTTTACCATATAGAAGGATTGGGGATAATGTGTTCCTGTAAAAATTATGGTTGGAATGATTTGAATATGCAGGAAGGTACTTTGTGCCAGGAATTCAGGCTGTAGGAAGGAGGAAGAAAATTCTGTAAAGTGATTGTGTTCGCCCTGCCGAAGAAACTAGATTTAACTTCAATTTAGATTTTATGAGCAGATTCATGTACTCAGAAATATCCTCCCATCCCCCTTAACAAACAGAGTAACAGAAATAAAAGACCTAAAGTTATTACTCAGTATCTGAGACAGAGGCGTATTAATGAGAACTGTGGACAGTCTAGGGAGAACAAAGGAGAGGGAAAAAAAGAATTAAAGGTTAGAAAGCTGGACTTCTGAGAAAAGGTTAAAAGCATTGGGATTACTTAACTTGCAAAAGTGAAAGAGGAGCAAGGTGATAAATAACTCTCTGTAGATAAATTGTGGTTGTTTTTACCAGTCATTACTTAATGAGTGACTCATGTACTAAGCATTTTACCAAATATTTTATGGGAATAATAAACAGCTCATAGTTTCAAGAATCTTCAAATTTAATCAAGTGATTACAACACATATATACCTCAGAAATGTGTGTATATTTTCCAAAATTTAGAGAACTGTTACTCAAGATCAAATCCAGCCAACTTGGAAGAACTGACTAGGGTGAAAGGCGTTGTGCAGGGGAGCTGGGATTGTTAGAGGAGTTGGTGAAGTCATTTAGAGGATGTGACATTGCCAAATTGTGTTTTTACAGGGTATAAATTAATATCAGTGAAAGGATGACTGCATGGTCAAAAGAGTTTGGGAAATTCTGAGGTAAACAAATGAAGCCATTTTCTTTAGTGCAGATAATCTCGTGCCTTTAATATGCTTATACATGTTGTCAGTTTCCAGAAGGGAATTTATTTGGAGATAGACCCATCTCTCACTTATGGGAAGGGCTGGTAGGAAGGGAAACTAGTATTGCTTTAGGATGTATTTTGGGAAATGCTGCCATATTATTTCTTAAAGAAGATTTTATAACCTTCAGACAAACATGCATTTCACTGAGAGACTTTTAGAGAAGACCACTTAGGTAGATTGAGAGAGTCTCACAAAAATAAAGTATTCCAAAATTGATTCCAGTGAGAAGAATAAAAGGGAAGCAAGTGCAGAAATGAAGAGACTATGGACAGAGCAAGCTGATAAACAGCAAATGTCAAACAGATGGAAGACAGGTCCTCAACAATGAAAGGGTACCCAGGACTAATAAGCATGCATATAAATAGTGTCAGGAACTGGCTGAATGTTGGCAAAAATTCTAAAAACACCAAAAATAACTTCCAAAAATTGAGAAGGATGCAAATAAGGCCCAGCCAAGATCGCTGCTTCAGGTGCCTGGCACCATGTCCTTGACTGTCGGAGAAGGGAGAGAACCTTTCAACTCAGAGTTTAATACCAATTTGTTTTTCTTTTTTTTCCTTTTTGTCAAGGAGAATGATTTTCATTTCGAGAAGAGCAAAATAAATATTGGTAAGAGGAAATAGACATTCAAATAGGAAGCTGCTCTAAATGAGTTTGTATGCCAACCCAGAAAAATTATACCTCAGGGTACTTAGAGAATTTGCAGATGGGATTTATTTAACTACTGTTGAGCTTTAAATATTATGGCAAATAGGAACAGAACCAGAAGACAGAAAGTGGGTAAATGTAGTACCAAGTTCCAAAAAGAGAAAGGGCCGGTGGGGGGGGGGGGGGATATAGTTTGTAACCTATAAACCAGTGGTCTTGGCATTGATCATGGGCAGTTTTCTAAATTATGGCATTGTAAGTTTGTTTCATCAGCATTTAGTAGGTAGTGATTACTGGAAGCTAGTAATGAATCATTTAGAAAAATTCATTTCAGACATATTTTCTTTTCAGAAAGAGCTACAAGATTGTTAGATCATGGAAATGTTACAGACATAATGTATTTGGATTCCATAAAGCATTTCATGAAGACCCATGTGATATCTTTTTAAACTTGGTGAATTTGTAATTGGTCAAAAATCACTATCCGCAGAAAAGGTCTCTGATAGCATGTCCTGAATACTCTGTCCTTGGTCTTGATCTAGTCTACCGTGGTTCCACTGCCTAGATTATGATGTTGATGGCAAGCATCTTTGGTGTATCAATAAGAAACTGGAGAGAGAGTGAATGTTTGGTGACAAATTGAAGCAATGGGTGAAATTTCATTAGGTATAACTTAATAGAGATAAGTGGCAAACTTTGCGTTAGGTACCAAAACAACTCTATCCATTCATGATAGATTTGACAAGAGTTTAACAGTAGCACATGCAAAAAAGAAATATGGTTTTTGTTAACTGTGAATGCATTGCAGCTAACAGTGGATCATGGCTGCCCCTAAATGCAACTAAAATCTTAAGATGTCTTAATAGAAATCATATCTCTAGATTGATGAAATTACTTCTTTCTAGGTACTTGCCAGATCTCTGTGGGAGTATTGTGTTGTGTTCTGAGAATTTTATTATATGACAGACTAGCTGTGGTTTAGGGGAAATTATCCATCATGGTGAAGGGATTTAAAATCACTTATACAGGAGAGTAGTTCTAGACTTAAAGAAAATTCTTAAGGAGGAAATTCCTCTGTCCTTAAATATTTGTTGTGCTGTGATACAGGAAAAAAACAACAGAAACAACAACAAAACTTAGACTTAAAAAAAACATTACTGTAGGAAAGTTGTGTTAATCCCCAACAGATTGGAAGAATTGCAGATTGTTGTAATCTCAGCATAAATGTTTTTCTCAATTAGAGTCTTCCCTTTATGTGCTGCTGTCAGTGGAGTTACCTATTGCTAGAGTTCTTCTTTAGATGGAGTCCTCATGCTTCTGTTTTTGGAATGTTGTAAATGAAATGTGGGATTAGGGAGGCACATTGGGTTACTTCAAAGGAAGAAGTCCTTCCAGCTTTGAAATTCCATGGTTCCTTGCTTGGTATGGAATATGGACCCATTATACAGGCGATTAAGGGACACAACTTGAGGAAGGGCTTGTTCTTGGAGGGGGGCATTGGAGATGCCACTTCCAAGGAGGTGAATCTTGAACCAGTTTTGTAGAAAATAGCTGGGGAAAATTCATGCAACAGAGGAATAATCTTATTTATAACTAGTGGATTTTCTTGTGTGAAGAGAGTAATCTGCTGGTGAGGGAACGTCCTTGGTGGCTTCAAAGTAAGTTTTATGTACACCTTATATATCATGTGTATGTGTATCTGTATATAGAGAGAATATATAACATGTAAAAATTAAACATTATATTTAATATATAATGAAAATATATAACATTTAATGCAATAACATTCTTAATGTTCTTACACAGCAAAATGAAAAGTTAGAAATGCTAAAAACTCTCTCAGCTAATATATATATATACTATATATATCTTCCTTATAGATTTATATTTTAAAATATATATATTTCTCCTAAGAGAAAGGAAAGTAGAAAGGGAATAATCTCAGAAAAAAATTTATCTTCCCCAAGAAAAGAGTGAAGGGACTTGTCACATTTCATGTAGGTGTATGTGCCATTGTTTTATTGTCTTTGTTTCACTTTGCACTGGCACTATTCTGCAGACCAGAATTTGGGTCCACAAATTGACGTAGTAAGATCCTTTGATGGGAAGTCTGGAGGATTTAAGACTTGTGTTAGTAAGCATTTTCTAGGTTATGCTATATAACAACTTCATAATCTCATTGGTTTGCTGTAGCAAGCACTTACTTCTCACTCATATTACATGAAGGCTGCATGTTAGCTGCGGTGACTCTTCTTCCTATTTTCATATTGGCTTCAGATCTCTCTGATTTATGCCCTTCTCATGACACAGGAGCAAGAGAGGCTAAGCAAAGCTGTGCAGTTGTATTTAAAGCTTTTACTTAAAAGCGGCGTATATCATATCCATTCATGTGCCATTGGCTGAGGTAAATCACATGTTCAGACTCACATCAATGGCGTTGAGAGGTATACTTACAGGAAGAGAAGTGTGTATACATAATATGTGTATATATGAGAGGAAAGAGATATTTGTGAAGAATGCACAGTGCAATGGTGTCATTTTGGAAGTTCTTAGTTGGGAGACTGGTGTGATGAAATCTAAGAAAGACAATATTCTGAGCAATAGGCAATATCAGTTGGGGCTGGGGACATTGAAAACATGAAGAGTTAACTGTTCATTAGAATAACTTGTTTCTTCTCATGACTCTGTAATTTCCACCCAACTCTCAGTATCCCAGTGACAAAATTTTACTATTAGTTAATCCCGTGATGTCTGTCTCGGTACTTCTTGCCACATTATTGTAGTTGTTCAAGTCCCAGATATCTTCTTCACTTTTCATTGCTTTTTTTTGTCACCAAACCACAGAGATGTGGTCCTGTAGATTTTGCTAGTCAATACTGTGGAAGAATATTCAGCAGTAAGAAGAAACAAACTATTAAAACATGCAACAACACAAATGAATCTCAGAATTATTATGCTATATGCAAGTAGTCAAACACAGAAATCTACGTACTATATGAACCCTTTCATATGAAATTCTAGAAAAGGTGAAACTCTGGTGACAAAAAGCAGATCAGTGGTTGCCAGGGCCAGAGGTCAGGGGGAGGAATCAACTGCAATGGGAATGAGGAGGCTTTTTAGGGGGATAGAAATGTTGTATATCTTGATCATGATGGAGTCTACATCAAACTAGGTGGATTTTGTTGAATTTAAATTATATCCATAAAACTGGAGGAAATAAAAAGTTGTGCTGGCCAGAAAAATGAGGATGAGCTTCTTTTTAGAAAACCAAATGGGAGAAAAAAAAAGAGAGAAAAAATCAATAATTCTTTCCATAAATCTTGAACTTTGTGTGTGTCTGTGTTTTAGGAAGAACTTGAAACAGCCAGGAAGTTTCTCTACTATGAAATGGGCTATAAATCTCGATCAGAACAGTTAACAGATCGCTCTGAGATTAGCCTACTGCCTTCAGACATTGACAGGTACTTCTAATAAGTTTCTGTATCTCTCTTTCTTTCTTTTTTTTTTTCTGTCTTCACCTACCTAAGTATATTTTCCCATTATTCCACATTGTGTTCCAGGTACAAGAAGAGATTTCATAAGTTTGATGCAGACCAGAAGGGCTTTATCACCATTGTTGACGTTCAGCGTGTATTAGAGGTAATACTTTCTTTTTTCCATTCAATGCCTTTGATAGCAGAGGAATGTAAAGATTATATTAGGTAATTTTTTCTCATCTAGTGCTTTCTATAAGTAATATTTTTCTTTGAATTTTTGAAAGGCTGGTAACATTAATAAAAGGATGTGCATAATTTTTCATGAAACTTCATCACTTTGTGCTTTCCTTTTATTTAGAGTATCGGTGTCCAAATGGATGAAAATACACTACATGAAATTCTGAATGAAGTAGATTTGAACAAAAATGGCCAGGTTGAACTCAATGAATTTTTGCAGGTGAGTTGTGGTGAAGGGAAACAAGTGTACTTATTTTTTTTATCTTTTGCTTGTTGCTGGATGTTGAGGAATGGATTTTTAAGTCCACATAGTTGTCACTTCATTCTGAAAAAGAAGAGAGCTTGAATCCAGCAAAGGTTGTTATGTCTGCCCTCAAGGATAAGGTGCCTATTCTTTTTCTAAGGCACATTATGTTGTGTTGGACAATTTAGATTAAATCTAAGTTACTCATGGCTTAAACGGCTGAATCAGAAGCGTGCTTTATAAAGATGTATGCCATGGGATTCCACTAACAGACCCTTCTTTACGTCTATTGTGGAAAGTATATTTTAAATCGAGGAAGTTTAAAGAAATCAGAATTGTATTCATTTGAGAACCTGAAATGCAATGGTTATATTCTTATATTTTAAAGAACCTGAAAAGCTAAAGAAAGGAAACCTGTATTCTAAGGTCAAGACCACATAATTCAAGCATTTCTTTTGCAATTTTCCACTTACTCAAGGCTCAGTTGTTTAATCATAACAATGAAGGAAGTAAATTTTGTTCCTTTAACTTCAAACTGGATGCTACACATCATTCCTTAAAAGAAAGAAATTCAACAAACCCATCCATTATTTGTAGCTGTCCGCAGGACTCTGATCTTATGAAGAATGCATTGGTTTCCCAGCAGCCAGGTTTTTTCTGTAGTGCTTCTTGGGCAGGTATTTCAAATGAATGCTGGGTCTTGCTTTCACCATGGCAATGATGAATGCTGAACATGAAATAAATTAATGCTGGGGATTTTGGTCAATGTCAGCCCTTTCTTCACTGTGTCAAGTTAAACAAACAAGATCAAGGCAAAGGAAATGGTAATTGTCTCTCTGGAGATGAGCTGCAGATCAGAGCATTGTTGAATCTAAATGTAGAAAATTTTCACAGGTTGTGTCCAGCATTACAAAAAAGAATGTTTAGTGCTTTAGCTTACTTACTGTTTAACTAAGTGCACATCTGAAATTGAGTTTAGAATGTATGCTTGGGAATTAGAAACCATTTAATACATTTTTGGTCGAGTTTTTTCTTGAGAAAAATCTTACCATTTGTTTCCAGATTGCAGAAAACTTTTCTTCAAGGAAATAGTTGATGCTTCATTTCATACATTGTAAATAAACAGCAGCATTTATGGTTCAAAGACCCAAGGTTTTAGAAACAATGAGTCTAATTTTATAGATATGATATGTAGGTCAGATTTTAAGTAATTTTCTTGAGTGCAATAGAGTTAAACATGTAGAAAATAATTTAAACCATCTGTGGGTTTTCTTCTAGAGTTTTTTTTTAATAATTGAGTATTTCTTGTCCAATTCTAAATGAAAGAGACTATTCATGCTTCTACTAAGTACAAATACACAGTGCAATTTTCAACTTAAAAAATGCTGACCATATTTCTTATGAAATACATTCACACCCAAATATTATGTTTTTCTTGTAATATGTTTTCAAGATATATGTAATGGTTAAAGGAAACTCTGAGTTTGTAAAGGTTGGTACACCATATAATGTTTATGGATAAAGAAAAAAACTCTGGCTCTCTCAGTCTTGTTCATGCTGATAAACTTTGAAGGTCTTCATTGAGTCAGAGACAAAACAATAAACAATAAATTGTTCTGTCTTTAGATGTCAGCATTCTTCATTCATCGGATGCAAAGTATGTTTTCAGGGTTTTGTTTTGTTTTTAATAAAGTACTTTCCTTTTCTGAAGATTAAGAGCCTATGGTTATCCCATTAAACACCTTTTTGAATGTAGATATATTTTTAATAACCCTCACGAAAGGATCGCTATAGATACTGCATGGTTGCATGACTTTATTTTTAGGTTTGGGCTTTAATGATACTTCTGCGTGTAGGAGTCCATCTCTAATAAGCAATAGCTTGTGAAACAGCTTTTAATAAGGTCATGAAATTCTGATCCAGCCCCTTAACAGATGTCTCAGACTCTTATTTGGAGTCATTTTTAAGAAATGTATCTCTGTAGGCTAAAAACTATAACCCTAAAAGTATTTTGAGAATATATATATATATATATATAAATATATATATATATATAATATATATTTTCCCTAATGCTTGGCTAAATCAGTTCTTTTAAAAATAAATAGATAAAAAAAGATTGGGGAAGTGAGATCAAGAAAAGCAAATAGTTAAAACCACATCAACTTAAAGAGGAAAAAAAAAAAAGCATCCCCATGCTCATAATTGCACAGTGCCTTCCAGATTAAAGGCCTTTGCCTGCTGACTGCATGTAATTTCAAGACTAATTCTGATTTTATCCATTGGATAAAAATGAATTAGCTAAAATCTGGGCTGTGGAGTGCTTTTTATTCTTAAGGTAGATCTCTGGGTCCATTTTCAAGGACTTAAATGTAAATTACTTTAAAAAGTCTGTAAGGAATTTGGATTTGGGGGACTTGAAGTTGTCAAGTACAGTAACACTAAAAAAGAGTAGTTAAATACAGGTCACAGTTTGTCTTTGTTCAATCCCTGAGATTCCTTTTTAAGATTTTTAAATGGAATTAAAGATTCAATATTTGAGTTGCTCAAAAAAAAAAATGCTCTGAGCACATTAAGGGGCAAGAAGTGATGCATTAATTTGCATTTGAAGGCAGGCTGATTTGCAAAACAGCTGTATTTTTTTGCAGCAGTGGTGAAATAGCTGCCTCTTTCCCCCTTTTTGAAATGTTTGAAAATTGTACTCTTCTTACGTGAGCTGTAGTACCTGCTCCGGTTTTCAGTTTTCACTGTGGGTGTGAGGAAGGGAGTATGCTGGCTGCCTTCCGAATCTGTTGCCTATTTTCTCTTTAAGCTGATGAGTGCTATTCAAAAAGGAAGGGTGTCTGGAAGCCGGCTTGCTATACTAATGAAAACTGCAGAAGAGAATCTCGACAGAAGAGTTCCCATCCCCGTGGACCGAAGTTGTGGAGGACTGTGAGTCTGAGCAGTAAATCCACGGCCAACAAACACAGGAACAACAAATCATCATGTAACAAACCACAGATGACTTACACCACTCCGAATAGTGGATATGGATAGCTGCCTTTTTTAACACTGGGGAACATTCCAAAGCTTTAGGACGTCGATGTATACCCTTTATTTGTATTTGCCATTCAATCTAGCTTCTTAAAAGTGTATTTTATTTTTTTTTTCTCATTTTCAATGCACACTGGTTTAATGTTTTGCATTCATTTTGTGACCTGTTAGACTGGACATGCTCCTTTTTTGTTTGTTTACTCATTTATTCAAAGTCAGTTTTAGAGGCAGAATATCTTGGCAGAAATTGAAAAAAGAAGCTGGAAACATTTTGCGACACGCACAAAGCTCTGGATATTAAGCTTGTTTGAGTGTTTGCTTCGGCAGCACGTGTACTCAGCTTGTTTGATAGTATTTGTTCTTAAAAGAAATTGAGTGGGGTGTGACCTATTAACACAATAGTGTTTCTGGAGACCCCTCAGCTCCTTCTTCCTCCAGCTTGTCTGCCTTCCTCATCCAAACAGTATTGTGCAACTTTACATCTAGAACATGACTGGCAACACTGGAGAGGGAAGAAAAATTTAGATCTGGTGATAAGAGCTAGTCTCAAAGAGAAACTCTGAAAGCTTCCAGAATCACAGGTATAAGTTAAGGATAGCATTGACATTTCTGGGAGTTACAGTGATAGTTTCATCTCAGCAATTCAGTTTTTCCCCCAGTCACTGCTGGTTTTTCTTTGACTATTACAGTTGCCAGGAAGATCCTGGCTTTTCTTACTTTAAAACCAGCACTGAAGTGGCAGGTTGGATGTAGTGGGATGAGACTGAATTTCTCAAATCTTCACAGTACTAATAAATTTAAGGATTAAAAACTTGTGTTTATATGTCCATATGTTATAGCACAATTTTCAGTCCCCAAATCCTAAATCTTGGAGCATGTGATATTGTCAGATATAGTCTCTTTGACTTAGGTTATCACATTTTAGGGGGGTGTTTGTAAACATTAAAAGAGGATAGAAATAGCCTTTTGTTAACTTTAGTTCTAATTATTTGTAAAAAGGCACAAAATTGCAATGTTCAAGGTAATTTTAATTGCTTAAAGCCTTTTCTCCTCTGTACTCGATGGAAAAGTTCTCAATCAACCAAAAAGGAAAAAAAAAAAGAAAACCATACTCAATACACACTCACACACATCCCGCATCACACACACACATACACACAGAGACACAAAACAAAAAGAAAAACCAATCTGCAATGTATAATATATTGAATTTAAAGGGCCAATTTGGTATGCTTTTGCAATACTTTGGTGGCATTTTAGCCAGTCATCTGAATGTTTATTCGTTGTGTTTCCTCTTGTGAAGTTAACGACCTACTTTTTTTTTTTTATTTTTAAGATCATGTTTTGTATGAAATAGGAAATGTAACCCTTTATTTAACATTAGGTTTTCATTGTGCAGGCTTGAGATCATAATTTTTTTTAAACTGGTACATAAAACACTGTTGTGCTGTTATTTCTATATATGTCAACATTGTAGAATATCTTTATGCCTCATTCAAGTGGGGTACGAGCCTGTATGTCATAATGTACACACTGGAGCTTCATTCATCTAAGCCCCCATCCTCACCTCTGAAACAGACAGTTAAGGTAGCACATTAACTCATTTTGTTTTTAAAATGAAGTTTAGACTTGCCACTTCCTAAAGGAAAACCTAAGACAGAGAAGTGACGCTCCCAGGTATCACTGTGAACTTTTTTCTTTCAAGATGTGATTTTTACAGTGGCTTTTTTTTTTTAAATAATGGAATCACGTGGCTTTGTAATTTAGTGTTTTTCTATGAAGACAATAAATTTCACTGTTTAGAACCCAGTGACACTTCATAGATAGAAGAACTGTCCTTTACAACATCAGAGATGATGTACCGCAGTATTGTACATTTATGCTCTCTCTTTCTTTCTCTCCTTTTCTAGTTAAATCAAGATAACGGTGGGCTTGTATCCTCCCTGAATCCATTACAGTAGGGACCGGGCTTGTAACCTGACTGACCTGGGCAGAGCTGTATTTGTAAAGAGGCCTTGTTTATGCACGCCTTGCTATGAGTGAAGTTCCTTTAAGGACAAAAAAAAAAAAAAAAAAAAAAAAAAAAAGCGCACTTTTCTTCTTTTGAGCATATCTGCTTTGGCTTAAAATCTGCTAATTCTAAAACATACGCTTCTTCACCAATCCCAGAGATTCGTCTTGGAAATGAGCTGGTTCCAAGTCTTTACTGTGAATAAAGCACCCCCGCATTTTTGTGTAAGTTCTTAATTAAACCTGTACAGCTTCTTTACCTGATTTCAGAAAAGGATAGAAGAAAATGGGGGTGGGGGGGTGTAAACGCCTTCAAAATCTATTCCAAGCGCAAAAGAATTTTTTGTCTTTTTGGAGAAACATGGTATTAGCTGATTATGTTGGGATGGGTGTTGGGTGTGCAGAGATTGTTTTTTTTTTTTATCGTCAGGTGATTTTTATTTAAAGAGCCTTTAAGGGGATTCAGGTGAAGGAACCCCTGTGGTGGAGAGCTGGATGCTCCTTTAAACTGTCCTTACTGCACTCAGAACAATAGTGATAATGCTGGATTATTTGTTAAGCCAAGGTTGTCTGCCTCATATCCATCATGCTGTTTGCAATATTCTTGCTTCCAATCAATTCATACTGAGTGTAACTTTAGGATTTATACTACTAAATGCATGCTCCCTATTCTGCTTTAGTTTCTAGCTTTGTTTTGTCTTTTTCAAAATATGTAGCTTACTCTTTTGTACAACAACAAAAATTTCATTCTTTTACTAAACATACTGTAAGGATGATCATTGATCTTATTTCCTTTTTTAAATGTATTTGTAAAGATTTTTGGCATATGAATGTAATAATATTGAATCTATGACGCTAATAACTTGCACTGTTTTGCATTATGTCTTTTTAGAGAGTAAAAAAGCCCTGCTGTGTTTTTAAAGCATCAAGTATAATCCCACTACCAGAGTGGCAGTACACACTGCATGTTTTCATATGTGGCATTTTTATGTATTGTGTTGGGTTATTGTTCTGGATTGGACTGTTAAATACTGTGTTTGAGGCTGGGTTGTCATTTTTATAACTGTCTTGGTGTTTTATCGCCATTATTTATTACTTTTGATATACAGAATGAGCTGCATGCATTTATAGAGCAATAAGAGGATGTATTTAATGTGCCTTGTTTTTAACTGAATAAGAACTGAAAGCATGAATCAATAAAACTGATTAAAATGGTCCATTTGCTGGCATTTTGATGTTACTTGCAGCCAGAGAAATAACTTTGATTACTGCTGAAGTTTAAAAAAAAGTTTGAAAATATTTTCACAAACTCTATTTTTAATTGCACTTGCACATTAATTATTTTAGCTTGCATTTTTGTAATTTTATCTCAAAAGTGAATCCCTGCATAGACAGATGTAATTTTATGTGACTGCCAGATTTATTTGTATTAATTTGTTGCTGGAGCCTTTAGGGCATGACTTCTGTATCTGTGCAATCTTATTCTAAAATTACATTCATCCTATTACAACTCTGTTGAATTCCTTTTTTTTCCTTTCTTCTTTTTTTTTTTTTTTTTTTTTTTTGTCAACCAGAGCCTTTCAGCTTGAGCATTCCCAGGCACACTGATGAATTTTATCATAACTAAAATCAATAGAAATGAATGAGAAAGATTACATAATCCATTTTGATCATCTTACATGTCAAGTTGGTGTAGGGTTGCCACGTGTTGATAAATGCTCTGACAGAAAAAATGCTATATATTTTCATTGTCAGTAAATCAGTAAAGCTGTTATCAGTTTTAACACAAATTTTATAATCCCTATGTTATTTTATAGGTTTTAATTTCCACATGTATAAGGAGCATAGTCTCCATTCTGGTTTAGATGCACTGCCTCTTGGTTTTGCCTGCTTGAAGGCCTGGGTGAGCTTCTGAAAATTCTTTGAAATTGTATAGCATAACCCAGAGCACTGGCTTCCAGACCGACTTATAACAATGAACTGTTTGTTGAGTGCCTGAAAAAAAATATATAGCAGCTCAAATCATTGTTCATTTTGATCTAACTTACCAAATTTTATAGCACTTTCAAATTTGTCAACATAAAATTTGTCAAAATACATTGTTCCCAGTTTCAAAATGTGTAAAGTTTGTGAAGATCAAAGAAAGTGAAATAGATACTGACATCAGTAATTTTGCAATTTGGTCAGCACTGGTGGCAGATTGCACCTGATGACACCCGACTTAGGAAGGAAGCCAACCAGGGAAGTTTTAAATGGTTATGGCCCCTCACTTGTAATGAGAATTTCTGTATAGGAGATGGAGTTGATGAGCCTTTTGTACCTGTGCTTTATAGTTTCGGTCCCTAATTAGCTACCACACTTGTGAAATATGTGAACCATGATGACACCAGAGACAGTCCTGCAGGTCCTGTGCTAAGAAGGGTGTGGGCCCTTTATACAACTCAATAAATACCTTTGGATTTTGTTAAATACTTGACCCGGAATAGTATGATTTATGTGATCTAAGCAAAATACCACTTTTGCAGAATGATCAGGGCTATATTCATTCTCCACATTTGGCATCGAATTACATTGCTTAGCAAACGCTACCATCCGTTCCCTGTTAGTTATCCTTATTCACCTTGGGGTTGCTTGAAACTTTGTAGGTTCAAGTGTGTATGCTATGGTCATAGACAACATACCCTGTTTCAGTGGAAGAGACTCAGGATCGGTACTCACTTGGATATTAGAGCATGGCATGTGGTACAGTGGGTTCCCCCAGCTTCTGAGCCATTCAAGCCCACTGTTGTGTGTCTTAAGCAGAATCTCTCTGCTCTCATTCTCCAGGTACCCCTGTAGTGCCCAGGTTCGTGCCTTCACTGGCTGCTAGCTCCCTTCCCTTCAGTGTGGTGTTTCAGAGAGTTGGGAGGTGTAAAAGCATTTTTTTATTTTTCCTCTTGGCCCTGGTGCCTAAACAAAAACAGTTTGGGTAAAGGAGAATCTTGAACTGGAGGCTGCTTTTTCATGGTCAGGTTTTCTTTATCTAACCTCATATGATAAAACTGGCTCTAACTTTTTTGTGATTTCTTTAAAAAAATCCAATTTAGGCATATCTGATTTTGCTTTAAAATCTCCCTTCCTCTTTGTCTAAGCGATGTAAATGTAATGAGCTTGATCAACGTATCACTTTCCTTTAACCTGACCCCAACGCCCGCCCTCTGTTAAGCAAGCAGTTCCCTCTCCACTCCCTCCTTCCTTCACAGGTCTTTAAAGTAAATAGCCTCTGCTTCTCCCTTTTCATTTGTTGCTTGTTAGATTTTTTTCTTCTTTGCTTAAAATCAATTTTTTGTTGTTTTTCATCCCCATCATTAATTAATTTACAATTCATTTCTTTGCATACAGAGTTTTTCCTATTCAAGTTAAGAAGCTGTAAATCTCAGATCCATTGAAATGACAGTGAGAAATATTTCATTTTATCTCATGAATCATTTGCCATCCTTATTGCAGAAAAATGGCAAAATTATGGTGTACCATGTTTTCATAAATTACTCTGCCCACACCCCCTCCTGCCACCCCAAGCCCCAGTTCATTTCATTATTTGTTTGGAAAGACTGTAAGAGTCAGAATCCAGACACTTGTGGTAAACAATTCTGATTTTACAGCAGGCTAATCGAATTTTCATAACATCACAAAATAATTCCTCTGGTACCGTGAAGAATTTAATTCGTGTACAAAATATATCATCTATTTTATAACTCAAAAATAGCTTGATATTAAAATACATCCTGTGATTTGCTAGTATAACAAAAGGGGAAGACTGCTGAATTCCTTAAATAATGTATATAATTTTCATTGGGCTTCATATGTCAAAGTAGTCATTTATGTCCTGAAAGGTGTGTGCTTTGCACTATGTGTTTGAACACTATTAAAAAATCATGGCTTCTTCCAAAAAGGACAAATCATAGGTTTGCATTTCACATATGACCTAGAATGAAATATCTTATATGGAGACTCCCTCCCTCCACCCTTAGGAATATCCTCAAAAGTAAAGATTAAAATATTTCTAAAGATAGATATTTTTTAAAAAGCAGCGAAAGAAGGCAGTTCCTATAATGTTATAACATTCCTAAATGAACAGATTTGTCTATGGCCCTTAATCTCTATTTTATTATCGGGTCTTTTAAGGAACCCTGGTCAGTTATTTATACAATTGAAAAAGTCAAGTTTATCCTGATGAATACATTCGTCCGAGTGAACTGCTAAACTGTTTTCAAAATGGGCCATTTTTTAAATGGAGCTTATCCAGCTTGATCCATGCTTTAAGCAGCACTGAACCATTAAATAAAAACCTGGGACAAAATGCCTTTGAAAAGGGTTAATTAGCTTTAATATTGATTTATTCCGTATAGGACGCTAATAGACTAGAACATTTATTTCTGTTTTGGATCATTAAAAACTGGCTTTCGTTTTCAAACAATTTGTTTCTAATAAATAAAAATTAGACCAATTAGAGTAGTTTGAGTATAACCTACAATGCGTGATGTACTTTTTAAGAAAACAAAAACCGGATCACTATTTCACAATTCATTGCCGTTCCAACAGAAACACCGTCCGCAAAATACCCACGAGATCATTAAGCTCAAGACAGGAGTACTTTAACCCTAAAGAGGGGTGAGGAGGAGAGGGAGTTAATGTAGGGACAGAAAGCTCCCTAAAGCTAAATTGGCATATGCCGTGCTGGCGTCGCTTTCCTCTAACAGTGGGATTTGCTCCCATCTTCTCCATTACTTCGCCTTCTCCGGGCATTGGCTTTACCCTTGGAAAATATTACTGCATCGAAAAAGTTTACCCCCCAGCCAAGGTGTTTGCCTATCTGCGGGGGATACCCGCCCTTGCTCTGCTTAGTTTTTGTTCTAATGCTGCCCTCTAATGGATGCCAAATTATTTCATTAGACCCAGAACAAAAGTAAATTTTCAGCCTCTTGGAGATCCTCCCGCCCTAACCGATCAGGCTATGCAATTGTGATCCGATCATTTTTCCTCCTGTACAAGTGCTCGTGTAGGAGATGTTCCTTTTAATTGTGTGGGGTCACCCCGGCTAAAGTTGCACTCCTCTTCTGGGCAGTAGAGGGGCAGCAATGCTAATTTGTGCTCTATCAAACTTTCCTTTTCTCCTGGCCGGCAACTGGAAAGAATTGATGTTCTGGGGGACTTAAAAATGAGGAATAAAAACAGTGTAAGTGCTGTATTAAGATGATATGCTGTATGTTTTATCAGCCACTGGCACCTAGTTCAAAAGACAAAAAAATTAGCAGCAGTGGTTTGGGAATAGGCCTGTGCACAGGGTGGATATCAAATCCATACATGAAGAATATCAGCACTTTTCACATGCTGCTTCCTGACACCCATTGCTAGAGCTGAAAACTATCTCTATTGTCCAGTTTGATTGCTTGAATCAAACTGATTTACAGCAAATCCATCTGAGCTTTGATAAATCTATTACAGTTTCATTTCACTGATTTCATTAACGTGAATAAAACCAGCCATGCTTTCTGCATAACTGCCTTTTAATGGCTTGGCCCTGTCACCTGCCTGAATATTAATCCCCCTGACTTATTGCTCCACAGAGGGAATGAGTAATGGGTATTTGAATGTGATCAGCACAGTACAATGCAATTAAGGAAGCAGTACTGTTCTGTGCCTTTAATCCTGAACTAATTTGAATTGCAGTTTGATAGCACAGTGAATCCTGCATAATTATGTAGGGTGCATATTAAACTCTGTGACAAACCGGAGAAGCTTTTAACCATCACAGCTATGGTAGACAGGGGAAGGCCAGAGGCAGAGAGCCCACTATTGGACTGAGGGCTCAATTAATAGAAAACCTTCAGCAGGGAAGCTTGGAGAGCAACAGATCTTGGACCACAAATACAAAGTGTTGACTTGTTTCAAATAGATTTTATTTTTTAGGGTTTGGGGCTTTCAGGGCTTCCTTTGAGTTTGCAAGGTAGCAAGGGGAAAACCGGTCCTTAACAAAACTTTGTATTCTCTCAGTGCTTTCGGCAGTTAGACAACAGCAGCTGTAATAATTCACAGCTTCTTGGCCTCTTAGGATTCCGGCAGTTTGGTCCTCTACCATTCCACAAATGGTGCAGTCAGTCAGATCGGGACCGAAGCTCAGAACTGGTCAGCTGGAAAGAAAAATACATACACACACACACATGCACGCACACAAGTAAAACTGTTTAGAATGTTCCCACTTAGAAGATCCTCTTTCTCCCGAAGTTTGAAAATCATTTTATCAGAAGTCAAGCTTCCCTGAAATGTATTTATTATATGATGGTCAATTATTTACTGTGCTATACATATGTCTTTTACTCTGTGTGCAAGCTAGGGATTAAGAAAAAATTAAAACAACGTAACACAAATGTTCTGAATACTTTGGATCTTTCGTGACTATATTGGCAGTTGATTTGCGTGATTACTGAAGTTTGTTTTTCATCCAAAATATATGGGCTCCTGGCTGTTGGGGAAAATGATGGGTCAGAAAATTAAAGACAGTAGTATTACCCCTACTCTGTGGTCCTCCTTGCTGCTGTTAGGATCACATCTGAGTGAAAATAAGACAACAAGATGTATTAACTTATGTCCCAGGTTGGTCTTGCAGTGGGAAATAACCATAAAAGGTCAGAAATGACTAATTTCCTGCAGTTAGGGCATTTAAGGTAAGCAATCAAAATCAAAATTTAAATGTACATTATTATCCAAATAAAAATGACGTCTTAATTCCACTGAACTATTTTTATATAGCACTCTAATGTCACTTTGCCACAGCATCTCTGATACTTAAATGCTTTGTGGATCGAATAGAAAATAATAAATGAGGAGATGGTTTTTACTTAAGTAGTAGGAGACAGGACGATTGCATTTAGAGGAACCGTATGCTGGAAAAACCCCTAAACTGTTTTTACGATGATCCATTTCAATACTTGTTTAAACTTAGCAGTTTATTTTTGTGTCACCTAACTTATTTATTGACACAGGTGATGGTAGATACACTTACTGAAGCTTTAGAAAATTTGAGTGCGTGGAGATGTATGTTTAAGGAAAATACTAGTACTATATATTCTAAAATAATAAATAAATAAAAAGGTATTTTTTGCTATCCAATTGGGGATGTAGATTCAATCCAACAAATTATTATCCAAAATAAACTAAATGTAAAATGCATCAACCAAAATGAAGCTGGGGGGAGGCAGTGACTTCCCTAAGGGTGTACAGTAATATTAGCAGGATTACAGACCTTTAATTTTTTTCGATCTAATTGAATCCAATAGAATTACTGTAGGTTCTTAAGAGTCACCATATCCTGCTCGGCTACTCTAATCTAAATATTGCTAGTTAACCTTGTTTTTCAAAAATACATTGGAAAAAGCTAAATGGAGCCTCTTTCCATAATCAGTTTACATTATGTTGCACACTAACTGTTGATTACATTTTCCAGAGATGGATTATTTCCCTTATGCTACCTGAAATGATTTTTTCAACAATAGTATTCAAATCTGGTTTAAATAAAATAATTTTGTTTTATAGCCTCAAAAACATAAATCATAAGTGAAAATAGATAAAAACATAAAGAAACTAGAAAAAAAAAAAAGTACCCTAGAATTAACATGAAAGCACTTTCTGGGAGACTTTTTTATTTTTCCTTTTATAAATCAAAGCAAGTAATTGAATATATGGCACTCCAGAAAAATGAAGTCTTTGAAAGGCTGTGCAAAATGCAGCATATGTTCTGTTATTGAAACTGCTGTAAATCAATAAAAAATACAAATTATATTTGAAGTCATACCTTGAAGAGTTTTGCATTCAACTTATATCTTAAGAAGTTACTTCTGCACAGGGAAACGTTAATCTAATTTTGTGTATATTTTCCAAAGACTTCTGAGATGCTCACTTTCTCTCATTCATTTATGCTGAAAACATAACAGTGAGCATTAAGAGCCTGTTGTTACTGTTGGCCATATAAAAAATGCCATAGCCATCTTTGTTCACTTATCTATTTAGAATTTTTTAAAGATGTTAATTATGGCTTCTCCTTTGTAGCATGACAAGTACTTTTTATTAATCCAGCACTATGAAAATCATAATCAAAACCCTACTTTTACCCTGACTTCCACCTTCCCCCACCCTCATTATTGTTGTTGTTGTTGTTGTTTTTTAATCATAAAACAATTCGAGGCAGCAAGAATAGTATGTTGCTTGGGCTAAGGCTGGGCTGTTAGCTAAATTAAGCCATTGTGACTCAAAATCCTCCTTTAATAAGGTTCATGCTGTCTACAACTTCATCATTTTCTGCTGAATGATAATTACTTTATTCAATCATGTTCAAGGTTTTAGTGAAAGCTAGCATTGATTGATTAACTTCAATTACCATGCTTACATTTGCATAGATAAAAACTGCTTTTCAATTTGTGAGTGGCACGCCAGTGGAAACCCTGCGCTGATATTTGCATTTCAATGTGAACAGTGAAGAATAAAGGTGGAAGAGAGGTCTGATCAGTGCTAAGCCCTTTCTGCTTCAGTGCTTAAGCATTTTTCCATAAACACTCTTGTTATGATGTTAGTTTGTTCAAACCACTCTGAGGTAACTGATGGAGGCTCCTGTTTACAAGCTTTCCTGACAATTGAACAGTATGGATTAGGGGGAAGGGACTGCCACAGTAGCTCGCAGGCCGGCCACCAAGTAAAAGAAGAATGAAATCCCTTTCTGGAGCTGTCACAGAAACTCCCAAATGCCAGCGATGCTTTGAAGATCAACCTCGTCTGCTACCGATTGGCTCTACCTGGCCTGACTTCACAATAGCTAGTGCTTTTTCCCCTGAGCAGTCTGCTGCTTGGGACCAAATGTTGAGCTGTTATCAGTCCCATTTTCTGGTCACATGCAAGGGAGGGTCCAAGCTGAAATGAATAAGTTCTTTTCATTCTTACCAAATAGGCCCATAACAAATATTTCGTTATACTAGATTCATTGGATGTTATCACCATGTGTCGTTTGAGTAACCTGATTTTTAGCATGTGTGTAAGACAAGGCCTGCCCTGTTTCCCTTACTGTTTGGTGGTTCAGACATACAGAGGTTTGGTGTACTTTTCTTTGCCTTTTATGCATATCACAGTTTAATCAGGACCATAGTATTGTGCCAATCCTGAGAAGTTCAGCCTCCATAAAATCATAAAAGTTCATAACGAGGAGTTATTTTTTAAATCAATTTGAGGCTCTCTGTTTTTTCTTCTGCAAGGTGGGCAACTAAATGGAACACTTTCTCAGTATAAGCTCAATAACTTTTTCTGGTGGGTTAATATTTTGACTCTAAACAATTTTGACACATAGTAGCACTCAGTAAATCTTTTTGGTTGTGATATCTTTGAATGTTGAAACTCCTAGAAACTCCAGGATGTTTCTACTTGACAACTAGGGAGATTTCCCTGAAAGAATAATGTCCATCTTTAGATCTTTAGGACAAAGAAGTAATGCCACTGAAAATACACCATCAGATCTAAATGCAGAGTTTACATGGACATCCAGACTTCCACTAAGCAAGTTTTAAAATGCATAGGCAATTGCTCATGTAATTTACAATCTGTATACTAATGTATGTATTGTTTCAATGATGAAGTTTAAATAACGAAGATTGAATTGCATGCTGTTCTATAACATATTTTCCTTGCCAAATAAAAAAATCACTTGGGGGCTTCATATAAATTTTAAAGAATATAAAAAGATGGGATGAAATATCATCTTTTGCCTAAATATTACTTGTTGTCACCCTCAGATCTGAAGCTGTATGATAATTGTTTTTAAATTAAATTTGGATGTGCATTATAATGTTGTACCAGTCTCCCCTCATCAAGCTTGGAGAACTAAGAAGTGTTGCCTCATGCTTTATGCTTGAAGATTGGTCCTCCTTTTCATAGTGGCTCATGGTCCCAGCCTAAGGTTTAGCACCAGGCAGATTGGCAGCTGTGCCTCCCCAAGGGGAGAATCCAGCATCATTGTCCTTATGTTGGCCCCTTAATAATATCAAAGGGAAGCCAGGCTCCAGAGGTGGTGATTTCTGCCAAGTGTGTAAATATTGATTGTTAGCCCTGGGCTGGTATGTTAAATGGATAAGTCAAATTGGTGATTTCTCAATAGATAAGGCAATTCATACATTTTTAAATAAAATTTCTTTATTAAAGAAGTTCCTCAGAATGCAAAAGGAATCAAGCAGAGTTTAACAAAGCAATATTTGGATTGGGACTTGTGACAAGGGATTTTTATTTCAACTAAAGTGGTTTTGTCCCACTTCTTGGGAAACAAGGGTAGGGATGGTTACATAGAATTAAAACAAGTCAATTTCACAACAGATAAAGGAGTCACAATAAGAGGACAAATTGGAGAGATATTTCAGATTCTCAAATATAATGGTAAAAATGTGCTACCAGTTCAAACAGTTTGGCATGAAATATAATCCACCAAAACGTATAGAACTTTCTTTGTTGTCAGTTCCGTAACTGGCATGTAAAAGAATGCTATTTTGGAAAGTTAATTTTAGCTGAGTTGGATAATTAAGAGTAGAAAAATGAAGCAGCCTTGGAAGTCAGTGAAATTGTGTTGTCAAACCAGCACATGACACATAAGAGGATAATAGAAGGCAAAAAAACCCATTCCCGTAAGATTTTAAATGGGTAAAATGAATCACTGATAATTTTAAAAATCTTAAAAACTCCATCTTAGTAGATGGGCGTGAGCAAGTCACAGATATTGTTAAATGCTTGTGAGTTAAACAAATGTGAATTACGAAGTGCTGAGAACGTGGATTTGAGGAAATAGGGCTAAAAACACCGAGTGAATGGTCTAGAATTGACTGTTATTTTCATCCCAAAGACAATATTCAGAACTAACCATTTTGTCATTTTTCTTAAGTTGGTGATCTTTTAACATTTAAAATTTGGAAAGCATACGATTTTAAATGAAGTGTACCTACCGCTCCAAAAAGTGAGCACGTCTTTCAGTCTTGTTTGGCCACGTGATTGCCTTTGTTTCTTCCTCTCCAGTGCATGCTCAGTGCCTTCCAGGAGTCAAAATCTTGTCCATATAGTGCTCCCAGCCTCGCGGGTGACCCCATGACATGTTCCAGAACTCTCCAGGGGAGTTTTTCACTGTTGAGGCTCAGAGACATGAATCCCAATGTGTTTGTAGGCCCACCGACTGGATTTTGGCCGCTCTTTCAGGAAATCTAAGGTTGGGACTCACTGGAATCTTTCTTTCTGTCCTTCTCTTCAATTGCTAGGCTCCATCTTTCCTTCTACCGCCAGCCGTCTCCTCAGTCTCCCTTTGCATCCACTTTCCTCCATTAGAAGCTCTCCTCAGAAACTTCTCTTTATTGGCTAATCTTCAGTAATAGAACCAGTTATCTTGGTACAGAGCAATTTTTCTTTCTATAGTATCACAAGTTTAACAAGTCCCAAAAAGCCAGATATTTCCAATTCTCTTCCAGTTTAAATTTTACATGATTATTTAAACACAGAAATATTACATTTAGAGATGAATATTTTCAAGATTCTAGAGAAATTAATATTTCTTATATTTGAAACAAAGTAAAGCTTAAAAAATATCTGAGTGATACCTTGGCAATGGATCTAATGCCTATAAATTGCTCAATATATGGGTGAATTAAATGGTCACTGTAGATAGAAATTATCCTAGAAATGCTCCTGAACTCAAAGTCCGGTTATGCGGAAATGGAATAAAAATTCTTAACGTCTCTACTTACAGACATCTAACAAAAGAAACAAAGAAGAGAAACGTGAAACACCTCAGATGAAACTTCAGAAATGCAGGTTTAAAATTGTTCTATTTCTCCCTGGTCACCTGAATGGAAACAATGTGATCACTTAAAGTGAATTCAATAGAAATTCAAAGTCATTTAAAAGTCATTTAAAAGAAATTCAAAGTCATTCAAAGCCAGGATTTAGAGGAGATGGGTTTTCGATACCTCCCTCTCCCAGCCCTCAGCTGGGTTCCTTGATTTCCCCTCTCCTGGGCAGACCTCACTGGGAGGAGGTGGGGTGGGATGGGTATCTCAAGCAACTGCTCGGAGCTCAGGAAAGAGGGTTGAAATTGACAGGCTAGTGGAATCTTGCTTCCTCCAAATCTGTGAGCAACAAGCTATTAAATGAAAGTATTTGGAGTCAGGAAATCTGTTTTCTGTTTCTTCTTTGGCATCGCCCTCTTGTGCCCTCCACCCCAGCAGCCTCAATATATAGCCATAAAATCATGAGACTGCCAAAAAGTCAAAATTGGAGTTATATAATTGTTCTTGAAAAATCCCTGGTTTCTTTCATCTGTAGCATAGAAAGGTCATTTTCTGGTTTGGTCACCTGGTTCTTAGGGTCACTCGTGATTCATCAGATCTTTTAAAACAATTTTTTCCCTTGGTATTTTAATGATTTTGCAGTAGAGAAAACACACTTTTTTGTTCATTTACCTGGCATTAAGATAATTATTTTCCTCTTATCCTTGGAAGAATGTAAGCTTTTAAGAAAGAAATCCAAAAACCACAGGATAGTCAAATGAAGGAATTTTTATGGCAGTGCCAGAAAAAAATTTTCTCCTTCTGTCCATATACCAGATCATTTTTTAAAAATGACATTCAAATGACAATCACATGGCACTGTCTTTGCTGGAGTTGCTATGCACGATGGCGCTAAACTCTGTATTATAATATATGTTGCAGATGGTACCTACAGTGCATTTATGTAGAGATTTTGCCCACCCCTCCAAAAAGATATATTTACTTACAATGATTCAAAACAGATGGATAGACAAATCTGTCTTCGATATTTAATACTAATATATTAATGTGTAAATGACTTATAACAATAGGTTTGTTTTCTAGAGCCTAATGCAATGGTTGCCATAAGAACACAAATTATGTGTACATTTTAATGCATCTATGCTTCATAATTATGCATGGTTGTGTGCTGTTATAATTGACATAAAATATAAAACAGGTCAAAGAGCAGCTATTAAAACTATTTTTCATTTTGCTTCTTGACAGCCGGCAACATTGGTGCCTGGTACATTTAATAGGGCCGTACGCGGAAGGTGCAGATGGTTATAGAGCTGCGGCCACATGAAAGGGCTCCAGAATTTGTAACCTAATTATTTCAAACATTGTTTTAAAGCTGATGATTTTACTTAGAAGTTTCCTATTTTGAAACCACATAAGTGAAATACTTTAAAATGGGAATGAATGAGGGAACGAAGGACGGGTATCTTGTTTGAGGGAATGAGGGAAGGGTGTTGTTTGTGTGTGTGTGTGTGAGAGAGAGAGAGAGAGGAGTGGGACTTTTATTTGCAAACAATACGTGTTCTGAAATCTTTTTTTTTTCTGCTTAGGTAAAATGAAGAGGTCGTCTCCAACGTTCTTTTGTACTGATAACGGAATTTCTATTCTGTGTAGATCTCAGTTTGTTTTTGTTTTCTAACATGCTTAAGAATCACTAGGTTAAATGCTCCTCTCCCAAAGCGTTACAGAGGAAGACACTCTAGTTTTCTAATTGCTTAATCCACTCACCACCCGTGGGGGAACTGAGCATTAATCCCCTCCCCTCAGTAGCCAGGGGAGAGAGGCGAGGGGAGGTTAAGTGACTTGCCCAAGGGCACCCAGCAAGCCTCCCTGAGGCTGGAATTGGAACCCTGAGCACCTGCATCTCAGGCCTGCAGCCCGGCCCTGCTCCTGCTACCTCAAATATTTATAATTCTTCTGACTGCCAAAACCATCTTCGTTTTCCTGTCATAAAACTCCAGGGAGCTCTGGGTGAAAGAAAGAAAACCTGTATAAAATCAGCCAATAGCAATGCAAGTTTGACTTACAAAAATTTTCTGTTACTGTCTTTTTCAAATGCATAGATTTTTGGAACTATAAAACAGAAACATGAAGTGTATTCCCAAAGAATAAGGATTCCTTACTGCCATTGTCATATGTCAACACAGCTGGTACAATTCTCCCTTGTTTCGGAATTTTCATTTCAGAAAGAGAATTCTTTCTAAACAGTTGAGGAAAGACACTTTTCCCTCAGGGACAGAAATGAAAATTTCAGACATTTTTATGTATTTTAAGGATCCTTCCTTTCTATAAGCATTTTGGATAATTACAATGTTAAATAGTGAAGTTAATAGGAAACTGAGAGAAATTAAAACGGAATAAGGGGTGGGGAGGAAGTATAGCTTGAAGACGCTCCTAACTCTCTGGGCTGCCATGTTTCTCCTTCCCCGTCTCCTATGCCCCCTCTCAAACTGACCCCGCTCCCCACCCCACCTCCCCATTTAGGTCTGCTGCTCTTTAAAGAATCTTCCTGGCACTTAGTTCTTTAGGAACAGCCAAGCCCCCTGGATATTCAAAGCCCTTATGTCAAGCAGAACTTGCTGTTTTCCTTATTTAGGATGCTTTAAAGTGCCTCCATGGGTTCAGTTTTTTTCTCCTCTGAGGACAGGACCACAGTGTATACAGATGGAAACCAAACATCAATGGATGGAATTAAAAATTAGGGTAGGAGAGCCTTTTAAAAAATTGCTAATAATTTATTCTTCAACTATTCCAGATTGGTAAAGTGCTGTTGTGCCTCTAAATGCAATTGGTCTTATTACTCACATCAGGGAGGAAAGTCCAGAATAAACAAGCAACACCAATAATGGTCCCTGGTCTGAGTGTTTTACATTTAGCAACTAATTTAATCCTCACAACACCTCTACAATCAGGTACGGTCACGATCCCTTTTTATGGGTGAAGAAACTGAGGTTCAAAGGGATTGAGTGACTTAGCTCAAGTTCACAAATGTGCTAAGTGGTAGAGCTGGGATTTTGTGTCATGGGGAGTTTAAGTCGCCTGTGCTTTTGCTCCTCCTGGTTTAGAGAGATAAGAATGAGGGCTAGTGGTCCAGGCAGTGATTCAAGGCAGGAAAATTCTAGTCTTCCTTTTCTGCTTCACACTACCCACCACAACTCACACCAATTTACCCAAGAAAAACCCCAAACAATAAAAATGGTAAGTAGTAACAAGGATCAGATAAAAATAAATCAGAATTATTGTGACCTTACATAGAAAGAATTTAAGCATCTTCCAAAGGAATGTACTTGATTTTACCAGAAATAGAAGCTTATGACCTAATGCTAGTCTTCTGTTAGGCATCTCTAGTCATTATCCTTAATTGTATCAACTCCTAAGTAGATGTGTTTTTGACTAAGAAGGCACAAAGGAATGTAAACAAGGCATTGTTTATGTTTGGTGATTGATTGCTTTTTTCTCCTTTCAGTTGGCTGCTGTTTCAGGAGGAGTTTTAGCTGTCAGCTCTGTACTTATTTTGACGCTGTTGTGATCCTATACCCTCTGTGTTTATCTTGGTGTGTCGGATTTCTGTACAGGGCATCTGAATCTTGACGTCATAGCTCAAGCCGTCCTGAAGATACATGCTACTGCTTGGAGATGTCTTACTTTGGAATTCTATACGGTTTTGTCAACTAAAGAGTGAAGGGTTCATGACTGAATCATCAAAATTAATCTAACTTAGTATAACAATCTCCCAAATCTCCAAAATGTATACAACTGTATCATGAGTTGAAGAAATCATTAGAGTGTTTTTCAAACACTGGCAGTACAACAAAGGGAATAAAGCTGCTTTCTCCCTACACCTCTTTTTCACTCTCAGTTGCCAAGTTAAACCAGTTTTACCTACAAATATTTTTGCCACTTGTCCCATCATCAGCACCCAGGGCTGATTCAGGCTTCCATCATTCCCACCTGATGGAATTCTGTTATCTCCTAGACTGTTTGCTCTGTTCCAACAGCCACCAATAACTCAGCACCACGCCCTCATTGTCATTCTGACTGGGTCTCCATCATTATGGCCTTTCTCTCATTTCTAGAAATTTGCTAAGTCTGTTCCTTCGTAGAAAGCCTGGGAGGGCTCTTTAATGAGGTGAGGAGACCACCCACAACCCCGTAGCTGCCTGTAAGTCCGGGCCCCTCCCACGCTTGTTCCAAACCTTCGTGACACAGAGCCGCTGCCCCTGGGGCCACACTGTGGCAGGGGAGGCCACTGTCTCAGCATGTGATGTTCTTGCAGCTTAGCCCCTGCTTAGCTCCACTTCTCCGCTACGTAAATTATTGTATTTTAAAATCCGGCTCAAATGTTACCTCTCTAAAGTTCGTCTCCACTTTTTTTCATTCCAGCTTCCTATCCCAGGAAGAATGACTAAATTCTTCCCCTATACAACACCAAAGCTCGATTATGTCTCTAGTGCAGTAATTATTATGTCTTATTTTGTTATTTATTTCTCTGACCATGCTGATAGAAAACCATCTCCTGGTCAGAGACTTTAGCTTATTCATCTATTTATCTCCAGGTAAGGACCTCGCAGGCAGTGGACATGCAATAAATATGTCCTGAACTGAGACAGATCCTGGCAGCCTCCTGGATCCCCAGGTGCCTGTCACATGCTGGGGCTTCTTTCCTCTAGGGCAATGGGGAGAGAGGCCAACGGGTCACCTTCTGGCCCACGTGGAAGGTATCCCTGGAGACCAGAGGGATCTGCCTTGGGAACACATGGCTCAGGAAGTAGCAGGCTTCCTGGTCTGTGTGCTTTCAACACTCCCCAGAACACTAAACTCCTTTGGAATTTGCACACAGGGGATGCTGGAGGATCTGTACAGTGTTTCTGCTTCTCAGCTTTGCATGACGAGAGTGCGGGGGCAAGGTTGGAAAGAAGGCAAACATCCCTTTTCTTGCATAAGCATATGCTGGGAACCCTCCCTGGCCTCTAGACAAGGGAAAGAGCCAGGCTAAATGTGCAATGCTAAAAGACTTAAGCGAAAAGAAAGAATATAGATGGCACATTTTATAAAACTGAAACTCGTAGGATGTCGAGGAATTCAAAACACTTTTATTGCCTTAAAAAACTTAACATGGCACTGGTTCTGTGTATGTCTATTTTTCCGGTAACGTAAATGGGAATAAAGAGCACTTCTTGTCTCTCAATGCTCTACATCCCACTTGTTATCAGTAACACAGGCTCACATTGTAGCCCACATTGTGCCTAATTACAACCAGTCTTTATAAGCAACTAAGCCAGCGGGGTAGATGGTGTCAGATCAGATTTCAGTTTGGGATGATACTGGGGTGGGGGTGGGGGACCAGTAAAGCTTAAATACAATGAGGAGGATGAATCTTAAATAAATGTCGAAGAAAAGACTCACTTGTCCTGTATTGTCCTGTCTTCTCTTGGACTCAAAGTGACAGAAGGGAAAGCAGGTTAGAGGCTGTCATTGCTATCAGTGGTACAAATAATCACTGACAATTGTGTAAGGCCCTGGGGAGACAGAAAAGCAAAAATGACTGTAGGCTTTTGTTTCTCCAAATGTCAAAGGTTACTAAAATAGGAATGAGAAGAGATGGAATGGAAACTTTTAGTGCTGTATGATGTCATTCTATCTGAATCTCATTCAGGGACATCCAAACGCCCTGTTCCTTGGTGAGCATGTTTTCTCACTTCTAATCTCCCTCCACCTTCCCCTATTTCCATTAAAATGAAAACAAACCAACCAAACTTGAAGTAGAAATAAAATTAGAGAAGGAAAGTTTGAAAGAAGCATGTACTTGGATGGTTTTGAGTTTCATAAGAATTTTGTCACAAATTTTAATTGATGATTTAGCATTATACAAATCAAAAAAAATTATTCAACAAGTTTAAGAAGAATGCTAAACTCACCTGAAATCCCTCTATTTGGGATCAGCCCAATTAATATTTTGGCAACCATCCTTTCAATTTATAATTTTCCCACATATAAGTATATATTTATGTTATGTCATACATGCTGATCTTATCACGGGTACTTATCATTTGTTTTATTATTTTTCACTAACTCTCGGTCTTACATGTCCACTGCAATGTATGAGGCTATTACCATATATTTCTAAAGAAGTACTTGTTACCACTCTTTAACATTAGCAAATGGCTTCTTGGTTCTTTTGCTTGACTGTTATCATCTTTCACAGGCAAATTTATTGATCATTTAGATTAACCCTTATTTGAATTGTCTGCATCCTTTGTCCTTTTTTTCTTAGTTTGGATTAGTTGGTTTTAAAAAATAATTTATAACAGATTATCTTTTATGTGTGTTCAAGTATTGTCTTTTTCTCTTTTTTGCAGTGGAAGTATATTTTAATGTTATGAAGTCAAATATATCTTTTCTAGTTTGTGGGGCTCCTGTCTTTGTTGTATACCTCTCCAATCCTTAGTTAATAGATACACTGATTTTTTTAAGCTTGTTTTATGCTTTACATCTTAGTTTTCAATCCATCTAGACTTTATTTTTGTACATGTGGTGAGATAGGGATCCACCTGTATTTTTTTCAGATGAGTAGCCAGTTGTGAAGGCACCATTCATTGACTTACAAACATTTTTCACATAGAAATAAAGTATATGTCAAGCATAATGGGATTTATTTCTTCACTCTCTAATCAATTCCAGTGATTTATTTTTCTATTCTCAAGTCAAGAAAATACTCTTTGAATATCATGGCTTTATAATATGTTTTATTACCTATAAAAACAGATCCACCCCCACAATTCTACGTTTTCATAATTAACTCTAATATTCTCAGACACCTACTCTTCCAAAAGAAATTCAGTGAAAAGAAGCTCTTTTGAGATTCTAATTGGACTTGCATGATATGTACAAATTAACTTTGAAAGAATTGGCATTTCTATGATACATTCTTCCCTTCAAAATAATTTTAATGATATGAGCCTGTCATGTGAAGCTACCTAGCCTTTTTCTGGCCAATCTTTATAATCATGTAACAAATAATTAAACCCAGAAAACTAAGTGGTCTCCTTCCCAAAGTGACCGAACATTTGAGAAAAACTATGAACCCTGTGACAGCTCAGTAGGACAATGGTCTGGTCAAAGGAAATTATATTGAGTAGAGGAGAAAGACAGGATGCTTAGGTGTTAGCATAGATCTTGTCCACATCTCTTCCAAGCCTAATTTAAAGCTTTTACTCAAAATTAATTTTTTTTTTTACAAAAGTCACAGTCCCCTCAAAACTATACCAAGTCTTTTACTTCAGCATTCATAACACTAAAAACCTAAGTTTCATATACTCTGTTTCATATGAATTATGCATTGGGTAGCTTTGAAAAATATTTTTTATGGTTCTTTTCCACTATGAAAGTAATATGTGATTATTGCAAAAATCTAATCATGAAAATAACCCAATCACAGTGGGGAGGTTATAGCTCACATGGTAGAGCACATGCTTAGCATATACAAGGTCCTGGGTTCAATTCCCGGTACCTCCTCTAAAAATAAATAAATAAGTAAACCTAATTATGTCCCTCTCAAAACAAACAAACAACCCCCCCCAAAATAAACAAAAATAACCCAATCACAGAAAAAATTAACCACAATTTGATTTTCTTCTGGGTATTTTTTTCATTCAAAATGAGATTAGGCTGTATTTGCTATAATTTACATTTTTACTTACCTATACATTTTATATTTTTAAATTTCAATACATACAGATTTTTATTTTAATGGCTGTATACTATTCCCCTGTGTGTAAGAAACCATAATTTATTTACCCAGTCTTCTAGTTACATATATTAGGTTTCCAAATCAATGCTAAAATAATTTTAAACACCTTTTCAAATATTTTTTGGTAAACTAATAGAAGTGATTATACTTTGCCAAAAGGCTAATACACTTAAATTTTTATTTAATTAAAAATGTAGGATCAGTTGGCAGGCATCTCTGCCCACAGTGTATTAGAATGCTGCTTTATAGCACCATTTCTAGTTCTAGGTTTTGAAAAACTCCAGAACTTCTTACTCAGCAAGCATCCAAAAAGTTGGAAATGTTTTGCTGTATGATAGAACAAAGGTGTGGATGAGTACATTCCCTTTTCAGTCATTCCTTCTAGAACGTTGCTGTCTGAGGAATTCGGCAAGATACTATTGGAAACACCTCTTCTGATTCTCTAAATTCTGTCCTTGTTATTCAAAGAAAATACAACTGCCCACCATTTTCAGGGATAAACTTGAAGATGTTTTTTCATTTGTATGATAACTTTGATCTTCTTCAGGTCATACTGTTTCATCTATTGAAGTCAAATGTGTTCATTTGTGAGATGGCTTAAACATAGCTCAAACTCAGTCTGTCCAAAATGAACTCATGTTTCCCTCAAATTTCTTAATCCTCAAATCTCCTCCATCTTGGTAAATGACACCACCGCCACTACAACCATCAGTTGCTCTAGCCTAAAACAAAGCAGTGTTTTTTTTTCTCCTTTTCTCTCTTCTCCACTTTTTTTTCTCTCTTCCACTATTGAATCCATATGTACCTGGTGTGTTCTACCTCCAAATGCGTCTTTCAAGTTTAACTCCTCTCCATCTGTACTATCTCTTCCCTTAAAATCCTCCAATGGCTTGCTATTGTATTTAGAATTAAATTCTTTGTCTCTCTTTCTCTCTCTTTCTTTTCTTTTTGAGCAGAGAAAGGTTTATTGCAGGGCCAAGCAAGGAGGACGAGGTGTCTCATGCCCTTTCTCTTTAAAATGGCCTCTGAGAGCATTATTTTTCCTTATAAAACTTCCCCACTAGTTCCCTGGCCGTCTTTGTATTTATCAGACATGTCAAGCTTTTGCTCTCCTCTGGGGCTTTGACTTGCTGCTCTCTCTACCTGGTTCAGATTCTCTTTCTTCAGGGCTGCCTCTGCCACATCACTCAGGTCACTGATCAAATGCCACGTCTTCAGAGAGGCCTTCTCTGACTGCCCCATCTGAAATGGTCCCTCTCATCTGGTACATACCACCAGCTAAGGGTATTTTGGCATTTATGTTTAAGTTGTGTGTTTCCTTCTCTTCCCTAATCCTGAAGATAAGGTCTGCAGTGGCGGGGACCTTGTTAGTTGTTCACCCATGTGTCTCCTGTGCTTGTAATAGTGTCTGGCTCACAGAAAGCATCCAACAGATATTTATTTCATGGATGAATGCCTGGGGTGAGGCTTGTGGTCCTGGCCCCCACGGAAGGCCTAACTTCCCTCCTTCTCTGCTCGAAGTGTACCAGACGCAGTGAGACACAGGAGACCAAGCGCACTAGACTTGTTCACATGGCCGAGGTGTTGGTGCCTTTGTTGAGTTTGTAGAGCAGAGACGTATAAACACAGAATCAAGAGTTCATATTCACTTACAGCAGTCAAACGATGGCATTATGAAGATGAAACTATTTGGGGCCTTTGACCAAAAAATCTGGACTTTTGTGTTTGTTTGTTTTTAAGCAGTTTAAACTTAAGTAGTTTTGCAAAAAATCCTTTTGGTTATTTTCACTGGGGTATAATTTTCATATAGTAAAATGCTCCAAGTGTATACAGTTCAGTGAATTTTTATAGACCTATACCCTGAGTCGCCATTCTAAATCAGGATATAGAAGATTTCCATTACCTTAGAAGTTTCCCTGGTGCCCCTCCTCTGTCAATACCCATTTCCCATTCTGGTTTCTGTCAGCACAGATGACATTTGTCTGTTCTTGAACTTCATATAAGCAGAATCATAAGTAACTATTGGTTGTGTCTGGCTTCTTTCCCTTAACCTGATGTCTGTGAGTTCCATCCATGTTGAAACCTGCTGCAAGGTACATCCTCCTCTTTATTTGCTAATGGTAGCCTGGGATTACGCTGGGTTCATTCCAAAGCACAACTTTAAATCTTGCACTTCAAGCTTCTTAAAAACTTGGAGTGGTGATTTGGTAGCAGTCTCATTTAAGGACTTTGAATGCCATCCTCATGGAATGTATCAGACTAGTGTTGAGCTAGGCAATTATCTTAATCCATCTGAAATAGTTGGTCACAGTATACATTAGATGAGCATCTTGAGTCAAACTTGAACATGCAATCAACCTGAACAAAATGAGCTCAGTCACAGAGGGCCTGATTTCTTAATTAGTTCTCAGTGGCAAGAACATTTGATGTTTCCAAAAGTCAAGTGCAAATTCTGTAAGTGACACAATCCAAGAAGACTTCATAAGGGTGAATTAAACCTGGCCTCCCACCGTCATCTGCAGCATCTGAAGCCATATTCATTTATTTCTCACTGTTAGTGTTCTTAGAAGCACCGATATGCTATAATAAAAAGTAACGGCTAACTTTATTGTGGTATTATTGAATTAATTACTACAGTGTGGTCCCCTCTACTTGAGTTTGGCAGGTGATTGTCTTCCCTTTCCTTTTATTGTTTTCTCCATTCTCCCTCTTCTTGTTTCTGCCAAAGAAGAATATTAAGTACATGAATCCATCTTAAGTCATCTTATTCAGTCAATCCTCTGATACACACACAGTTTTTAAAAGTTGGAAGAATTTTAAAAGGCAAGAAATCAAATATAAATAATTTTTTGTTTTTGTTTGTTTGGTTTAGTTTCATTTGATGTAGGGTAAATTATTTGTGGTTTAGAGACTGTATTTATAAATATTAGGAACAGAATGTGGTGATACAACGTGTTGACACTTTTTTTTTATTACTATTGCTGTTAATAATGAATGCAAGCCGCCTCTTCCAAGGCTCAGACACACATCTCCTGAAACTTTACTGGAGATATAATAATCCATGGATGGTCAATACTGAAAGGGATCAAATCCTTCCATCTTTAATTACACCTGTGGGGACCTTCGTTCATAGATTTCCCTCATCCCAGTCTCATAGAGGTCAGTTGGGAAACTGCTATTTGTTGAGGCAGGTTAGCATGATAGCAGCAGCACCTCCTATGCTTGACAAAAGAAGATACACAAATAAAGGAAATTTAATAAGTGTTAAACATCATTCCCGACTTCATATTTCTCTGAAGACTGGGATATTTCAGTACTTAGTTTTCAGGTGACTGGAATTTAGTTTCAGTTTTCAGTCTTATAATTTAATTGAATTGTGCAGCCAAGTTACATTTCTTGCCACTGAAAATATCCACTCCTCTGATTCTGATAGGTCAAATGACCCAAATAGTTTGATTTCCTGCTGCCTAAGTATTAAAAACTAATCATTCTTATAGAGGATTTGAAATCCCCCCCCCCAAAAAAAAAACCCAGTGAAAAATAAGAAGCTGTGGTTACAGCTTTCAATATAACTTATTTGTCAATACAGTCAGAAAGCACTTTGGAATTCACTGGAAAATAGATAAGTTATCTTGAGATATTTTTCCATTGCAAACATCTCACTTTGAGAAACCCAATGGCTCATAACATTGCTTACACTTCTCCCTTAAAAATATGAATGAAAGAGTTGAACAAGAAAGCGCTTTCTCAACTTAATGGGTAGCATAACAAAATAATTATAAGTATCCATTAAAAATCATACTTAGCATCTAGAAAAGAAAGTAGCATGTCAAAATAAAGCTGCATATTTCCCTTCTGGTTTAATCTCAGCTTTCTCTCCTTGCCATCTGTTTGGTAAATGTAACTATGTTTGATTTCACTCCACCTCTAAGTCTTCACTACATGCCTAATTTCCTACTCCCCGTGAATGCAGCCCTTCCCAGCAGATCGTGCCTCCCACCCCGTGAGAAACAAATAATTAAGCCAGAGGAAAATTAGTGGGCTACTACTGCTGCTACTGCCCGAAGCTGGACAATTCGAGTGTCAAAAAGAGTAACTGTAATTGATTTATACAATTTAACATATAAAATCTATGAGCCTATAAAAATGCTTAAAAAAAAAAACAAACAACAACTAAAATCCCCTTATTGCTACTGGAGATGACTTTAATACCAACTTCTGACTCTGAAATGTAATTTAAGGGAAAGATCTAAGCATTTATCTTGCCTTTCAGGTAGAAAATGTCTTTCAGGGTAACCAGATAGTTACAGCCAATGAAAGAATGTTCTCCCTTACAAAAGGAGCTAATGAGTTTACAGGGAATGATATAAAATATGTCAACAAGAGGAGCAAAATATTAATACATTTTAAATCAAGAGTATATTAGATTATGGATTTATGGGTGTTCATTATACAATTCTCTTATAGTTTTCGTATGTTTGAAAATTTTCATAATTAAAAAAATTAAGTTGCCATTATGACAACAAGCAGAAAACAAAGCTATAAAGATGATAACTTGGATTTAAGAGACATACTTTATAAAACATGCCTTTGATATTCAGAAACCACCATTAAAATGACCAGCCCAACTAAAGAAAGTTTCTCCAGAAGAGAAGGGAAGAATAAAGATTTAGGCAAAACCAATTTTCCACCCCCTAATCCAGCCTAGCAAGGAAAAATCCCAATTGCAATCACTCCAAATAACTGTGTTCAGCAGGGAAGGACAAGTGTGTCTCTACAGGCATTTCTCTGCAGTGACACACTGAATGAAACCCACAGTAACAAAGGATCTCTGATGATATTTTAAAAACTTATCCCCATCTTACAAGACTGTGAGGCCAACCAGGACCTGCATTTCTTACCCTCTCTTTTGTCTGTATCTGTGACAGGGATGATGGGCACAGCCAGAGGTCCAGGGCCTGGCAAAGTATTTGGCTTAAGGTAGCTATAAATTCACCATTGTTTACTCACATCCCAATTTTAAACTTGAGGAGCCTCTCCAAGAAAACAAAAAAAAGTAGCCTCCTGCTCTAATAAAGTATCAGAAGGAATGAGGGCAACAGGAATTACATGTATATATACAGCAAGTGAAAAAGATGATAACATATTCTTAAAATACACTCCTTAATCCTTATATAAACAGCATTATTTAATGAATCTATGATTTATTCAAAATACTAGATTAAATTACACTAATGGGAATTTAGTTACAAAGGAAAAAGAGGAGTTATAATCTTTGATTAAAATTTAATCAACTTTGTGATTATAAAAAAAATGGCTTTTGACCATGTTTCAGAGCTATTATTTTAGCATTTTTTGAATTTTCTAACCTCTTTATATCCTCATAAAAGCAGCAATTTAATTTAACTTAATTTAATTTTTTTCCCACAAATATTCTCTTTCCCCTGTATTATTTAGTAAATAATCTAGGACTTCTCCATCGGTCTATGGTGTTTGCTCTATCACACATTGTATGCACACAGCGACCGCTGCCTTACCATTTTCTTCCATTCATCGGTCTCATCATAGTATTGTAATTATTTAAGCTTTGTAACACTTTAATGTCTAATAGAGCAAGTAATCTCTTTCTCTGTCTTTATTTATCTGGATGAAATTCCAAATAATTTTGATGATTTATCTGAAAATTATATTAGATTTTTAAAATTTGTTTTGCATTAAATCTACCCATTGGTTTGGGGACTGACAGATATGAAAGATGTAAAACCTTCTTTACACACAAATTTACATATTGATTTGTAAGTGTATCCCCACATACAATTATCTACATGTATTTATCTAAATGTATACATAGATATTTATTTGAAAATGTGTGTTGACCTGTATTTAGATATTTATATGCTCATATGACATTTGTCAAGACTAAAATACTAGCTAAATGTCTTCATTAGGGAAAATGAAAGTGAGAAAAAAATTACAAAATACCCTTCTGCTCACCCCATACACATTAAACTATTTGTTTAATTAAGAGTTTGAACTTTGATAGAACCAATTGGTGATTACTAATAAATGAAATTTGCACTTGGTTTTCAAAGACGCATTTGAATTTCACTAATCTTGTAGTTTCAGTAGATCGGGGGTTTAAGAACTTTGGATTAAAAAAAAAAAGAGTCTGAAGTCTTGCGTCAGACCTTACCATAATAAGTAAACTTAAAGTTATGCAACATCTCTAAGCCCAGTTGCTTAACCATAAAATGGGGATAATCATAGTTCCCCTCCCTCAGTGTCCTGAGGATAAATGAGATCACATGGGTAATACAGTGATCCCAGCGCCTGGTCCGTGATGAGCCCCCCCCCCCCCACATGTCAGCTGGTATTCCAATCTGGAATAAGCAACCACCAAAATTTCAATGTAAGTCACACACCTTCTAAATAGTAAGCTTTAGTGAAACACAAACAGAAGAAAACAGTTTGCATATAACCTTTTTCCTACTTTGAATATCCATTAGAAAACAACTGTCAAATTCTCTGTCGTTTTCTTTGTGCTTCATCTGTGCCCTTTGCTTAATTCTTCCTGCATCCTTTTTCCTTTTTCCCAAGACTCAAGCTCTCGTCCTCTCTGGTCTTGTATTTATCTTTCACCCAATCCTATCTTGCCTCCCCGGGGAGCAAAGATATTAAGCACCATCAAACTGGCTGAAGCACAGGTGACATCAATCCCAAGGTGACTTGTTGCCATTCTGTCTTCTCCTTCCTTACTCCATCTTTCATTTTATAAAACCATAACCTGAATTCACTTGAACCTGTGTCTTTAGGGTCTCCCGAACTTATAGGCCACAGACTATAGGAAAAGGAATTTATTAATATCTCAAAAATGGAGAGAATACCATGTACCAGGCATGTAATTCATGAAATAACAGATTTATGAAACAAGATCCCATTATATATCTAGTTAAGAAGTAATGCGTTGAGCTTTTGTTAATCCCATGTCTTTACAATGGCCATGAGTGGAACACACTGACTGAGCTTGAGTTCTTGTCTATTAATGTAATACCTATTTAATTCCTACATATATCAGAAATTAAAACATTCATTTTTTCTGATCGACATTAGAAAACTTTAGGTCAGACAATGATTTTAGTATATACTATCAATATTAAGAGGATTCTTATTAGTGAATGTGTAAAAATAAAGTGATATGCGGAGATCTGCCTTTATTACTCAGTTGTTTGCTTTCCCTGCCACTGAAGTCAGCAAATTCCTTTTCTCACCTCACATGATTTCATTTTGGATGTTTGTTAGTCAATAAAGTCTTAATTTGACTATTACTTCAAAACAATGTGTAAAAATATTTCCTGATTGCAAAATAAACAGAACACTAAGAATTAGTTTAATTTCTTAATTTGCATGTCTGATTTTTCAATTCCTTAAATCAAATTGGTCAAAATGACATCGTTTTCCATAAACTGGCAGAAAACATTTAAGTGCCGTAAAACTCAGATTTCGTGACCACTCTTTCATTGAGCAATGGTCCTTAAGTGATGACATCCATTGTTAAAGGCATCTTCCCCAAAATACAGCAATTTTTGAAAGAGAAACGAGATTGTCTTTTTAAGTAATATAACCCCTATGCAATTTTCTCTCTTTTTTTTTTTTTTTGACCCTTTTTATTTCCCGAAGGTTTTCAGTAAAGACCTCCAATTTAAAACCTATTATTCTGTAGGAGCTGCTTTTCCCCCTCCCCCAACTGTAACCTTGCTGTAATCTCTGCCCTGTTATTTTCTGACTTTTTCACTTTGCTTAGCACTGAACTATACTTAGGGTATAACCAGAATATGTATGTGAGTGTGTGTGTGTGTGTATGTGTGTGACGTTCATACAATAGTTAGAGCAGATAAGTAATTTTGAGTATATTAAATATCAACTTATTTTTGCTTTTATACTGTCACAATCCAAAGGATCATTCCTTACTTTTTTAAAAAACTGTATAGATTTTCATGAAGTTAAATTTTAAATGACAAGATTATCTCAGAAATAATTATTAATGAATTATTATTTCATATTCCCATTATGCATGGCCTTGTATTAATAGTGTGGAAGGATCATAACAATGAAGAGAGGATATGTTTCTTGGGGAGCATGTTCAACATCATTCAAAGAGAAATACAAGGTCAAGAAGGTAAACTCTGATCACACCCATTCTGGTCATCTTTGCCTCTTTGAGGAGGCTGATTGGAGAAGAGCTATCAGTGTTTTAAAGCAGTGGTCTGCAAACCAGAGTGCACAAAGACTTCCCTGGGGTACATGGTTATAAATAATTTTAAGGGAATCAATTTCAGCTATTAACATCTATACACTCTCCTTCCCCACCCTGCCTGGAGTGTTATCAATTGTCTGATTTCTTCTTGCTCACCTCCCTTCTTTCCCTTCTCACACTTCCCAAAAGAAAAGCTTACCACCTATCTGGAATTTCACAGGGTGTACTACCCTAAGTGTAAACCCTGTGATATCAAATAAGGGTAAGTTGGACAATTCCTTTGACCAAGACCTCATAAACTCACATTCATTTAATAAGAGATGGATTTACAATACAATTTTGTTTCTTGGGATAACTGTTGATCCACATTTATAAATAACTTTGAGGTTTCGATAAATTATTTATCAATAACAAAAGTAATGACAGCTAAATCTAGGAGAAATATTTTAACTGTATGGATTATGTGAGTTATAATAGTATTATTTTAACCTAAGCATATGGTCACAAAAATTTTTTTAAAACCTATTATATACATAAGAAATTCCAGAGAATAACGATAGTGCGATCAATAAGAGAAATTCAAGCATAAAAGATACATATTACTTTAGGATAACATTCTATAGGGAAAGTGGGATAAAAATACTATTTCAGGAAAAAAGATACAATGTTAAATTTTCAACTGTTTATTTTTTAATGGATAATTATAAGTCTCAAATTATTATGGTATTTGTATTTCATTAAAAATATCTAAAAGAGAGGTAGAACATTTTATTTTAAAAATATCAATATTTATAACATGCCAGAAATGACATATTTCACAATTAATTAATCATATGAAAAAAATGTTAAAAATGTTCTAGGGTGTGCATAATTGAACAAAATTCATTTGGCAACACTAGAATAAAATATTTGAAAGCCTTTCTTTTAAAGGATAGTTTCTACTTGGTAGTGAACTCATTTCTTTCTTTTTTTAAATATATTTTTATAGAAGTATAGTCAGTTTACAATGTTGTGTCAATTTCTGGTGTACAGCACAATATTTCAGTCATATAGAAACATGCATGTATTTGTTTTCATATTCTCTTTCACCATAAGTTACTGTAAGATATTGAATATAGTCCCCTGTGATATACAGTATAAACTTGTTGTTTATCTGTTTTTTATATATTAGTTAGTATCTGCAAAGCTTGAACTCCCAGTTTATCCCTTCCTACCCTCTTCCCTTGACCAGTAACCATAAGTTTGTTTTCTATGTCTGTGAGTCTGTGTCTGTTTTATAAATAAGTTCATTTGTCTTTTTTTTTTAATTTTTAGATTCCACATATAAGTGATATCATATGGTAATTTTTTTTCTCTTTCTGGCTTACTTCACTTAAATTGACTTTCCAATGACAGGTCCATCCATGTTGCTGTAAATGGCATTATTTTATTTTTTTAATGGCTGAGTAGTATTCCATTGTGTAACTATACCACAACTTCTTTATCCAATCATCTGTTGATGGACATTTAGGTTGTTTTCATGTCTTAGCTATTGTAAATAGTGCTGCTATGAACATTAGCAGGCATGTGTCTTTTTGAATTAAGGTTCCCTCTGGATACATGCCCAGGAGTGGGATTGCTGGATCATATGGTAAGTCTATTTTTAGTTTTTTGAGGAATCTCCATACTGTTTTCCATAATGACTGCACCGAACTACATTCCCACCAGCAGTGCAGGAAGCAAACCCTCACTTTTGGTAGGTATTTTTTTGTTTGTTTATTTTGTATTATTTTTTTGCTAAGATCAGATCTACTGCCAGTAAGAGCTGGCACCCAAGAAGAAAGGCATTTGTCATCACAGAATACCTACAGAGGCCTTATAGACTGTTACAAAGCGCCTTGGTGACTCCTTGGAGCCATGGGCCTTGGAGACAGACAAATTTGGGTCAAATCCCTGTACTGCCACTACGCTGTGTCAGTTCGGGCAAATGAATTAATCTCTCTGAGCTTCAGTTCCTTGTCTGTAACATGGGGACAATAATTTCTATACCCCATCCCCTGCCGGCTGATAGTCAGCATGCAGTCAGTCTTAGCTATTATTCCCTCTAAAATATTACACCTCTAGGATTGCATGATTTTAATCCAAGAATAAATGAGAATCCTTACCCTAATTTGCATATGGCTCTTTATCTCTCTGTTGTTGTCGTCTGCCTTGTTAGTAGCTGTCTCCCCTCAGCTCCCTAAACCAAATATGCTTATATCCATCCATCTGCTTCTTTATGCCGTTACCTCAGCAAGGATGGACTGTCTGGAGCAGTGCATCAGAGTCTCAGGGCCATACATAAAGCCTGTGCACAGGCCCTGCTGGTACCTCATCTGAGTTGGAAGTGGAGTGGTTTCAACCCAAAGAGCAGTTTAACTACTCGCTGCTGATCTTCAGCCATGAAGGGGCGTGGTCTTTGGCAAGAATCGAGAAGCCAATTAAGTGGCGGAGTCTCTGCTCCCCACCCCCACTTCGGTAACCCTGTGAGCAGGACTAGGTGGTTTGTATGGTGTAATTTGATTTGTTAGAGTGTGAGTGGTTTATAACCATCATTTGCGAGTAAATTACTTAGCCGTATTCTTCTTTATGACTGGCTGAAGAAACTTACTTGATGGTATAATATAATTTATTCCTGTGAATAAGTGAGTGACCTTCACATCTTAGTCTGTCTCCTGTGACTTATGGGCCTTTTTTCACTCAGGGAAATGGTCTGTGTTTTACCACTGCCCACCATTTTCTACATTCTGTTCCACTAATTGTGTACATAAATAAGCCAGCCTTCTAAGATGCTGATGAAAATTATATTAACATACTAAATATTGAAATAATGCTGCTTGGTGTGTAACAAAACATCTTTCTTCTAAAGGTCTGCAAGCAACATTCAAACTTTTCCCCTAGTATTGACAGTCCTCTTGGGTAGACTGAATCAGATAATACTAGTCCTATCTAACAGATGGAAAAACTAAGGCTAAAAAAAAAGCAAGAGATGACCAGTGGTGGTGCAGAAGCAGGTCACAGAACACGTAGCAGGAAAGGAAGTTGCTTAAAGAGGTGTGTGGAATATTTGGCACATTAGATTTGGGTGTATGTATGCAGTCTGAGTCATGCTTTGACTAGTGAATGATAAGCACTGATATTTGTTGAGTTTCAAACATGTTCTAGGCATTGTTTTAAGTATTTGACATACATTAGATCACTTAGTCCTGGTGACAATCCTTTGAGGTGGGCATTGTTACAAATGCCCTCATTTTACTAGTGAGAACAGAAGAAGTTCAATGACTTGCCCATGGTCACCCAGGGTGGGTGCAAAGTGTAGAATCAGGATATGTGCTGTACTTTCTTGACTTATTACTGAAGGAAGCCGAAGAGACTTCAGATTCACTCAGTTTAGTATTTCTCAGGATGCAATTGTGGTACCATTCTGCATCTCTAGTCCTTAATAAAAATGGTAAATGGTAAATGGCAAATTTCTAGGCTTTTTTTTTTTTAGGGAATTACACAGTAATTTCCTATTTTAGCAAGTTCCCAGGTGATTCCTGAATACATCAAATGTTGAGAACCTCTAATTTGTTTTCCAGCTGTTCTGTATGCAGCCGGAGAGGTTCTCAGATGCACTGAACAAAGCAGGGTGGAGCAAGATGGGCTAGGTGGGGAGATCAGGACCTGGCAGGCGAGGCTCACCCCTACTTCAGCCTTAGTCCTTCTGATTCTTCTCTTTTATACTTGAAGAGTTTTCAGTAAGATTTTATGCCAAGGGTCCTGATGATTCAAAAAAAAAAAAAGACTTGAAAACCTAGCCTTATTTAATCTCCCCCTGCCTACCCACTTCACAGATGTACAGACTAAGACTCAGAGATATTGGAATGGTTTTCTCAAGGTAATCCAGTTTAATGGAGGTGGTGGGACCTGAATCCTCAGCTTCCTGAACTTTGGGCTACTGCCCTGGCACCATAACACAGGCACTAATTAATACAAATCGCTAACTCTCAGAATAGCAGCTCTTAAAAATCAAGACAAGGAATGTGTACAGGTACATTTACTAAATTTCCCAGAAAGACGTGAGTCACCAAGAGATAAAAAGCTGTGGGCGGTGCGTAGATGGTGAGCAGGGTGCGGTCTCCCAGAGAAACCAGATGTTCCTGTGGAGCCCAAGGGATTTGTACTCCAAGGGAATTGTTCCGTGCTTTCTCGATTTTACAGAAAAAGAAGGATTTGGGGACAAGAAGGAAAAAAGTCAGTAGGGAAAGGATGGTTTTAAAGAGAAAAGCTGGCTATCTAAATGGTGTCAAGAAGAGAATGGTCTTTTCTGGACTATAGCTTACACTTCCAGACTGATTTTTTTTTCTTTTTTTGAGAAAGTAGAGAATACTTCTCAGAATGATGTGCATAATTGAATAAAAGAGGATTTAACGTGAAATTCCAGGGGAAGTAGAATGTTGCCCACAGGGAACTACAAAACAAAACGCAGAGGGAATCACATACATACGTAGGCTTTATAAATTCCAAACTGTCATATGGAGCCTTCCAATAGTGCAAGTGGTACTCAGCGATTTTTAAAAAGGAAATCTAGTAAAGAGAATTAGAACACTTGGGGAGTGAGATATTGATATGACAGTGCTAGAGAGCAGACACCCAGCGAACTCGGATCAGTAACACAAGGAGGAAAAGATGATGCCATAGTTGTCACTGAGACTTGCTTGAACAGTGACTGGACAATAGCAAAGAAATCGCTTGCTAAGTATGGAACTGATAAAACCAGAGGTGGAAGCATGACGAAGAGCAACCAAGTGAGATTAAAAGAAAAGAAGAGAATTCATTTGATTTTTGAAAAATCTATTGGAATTGTTTTATTCAGAAGAGATTTGAGAAAGATGCTAACAACTGTCTTAAATTATGTTTTCAACCAAAGGACCCAGAAAGCATACACTACCACTTAGGCTTAGATTAATAAGTGATGAAAAGGAAGTAAAACTGCTGAATTCAGATTTTGCTTGTATCTTCTGAATTATGGAAAGGGATAGTCAATGAGAAATTGAAGAACAGAGGTTGAAGTTTATGAATAAAGAACGGATGGTAAAGGAACCATGCAAATGTTTAAAATGAATTAAGCCAGGCCTAGATCACTGGTTCACAACCCTGGCTGCTTATTAGAATTGCCAGAGAAGCCTTTAAAACCACCTGCAGAGATTCTGTTTTAATTGGTGTGAGGTGAGGACCCAGGCAGGGGCATTTTTTAAAAACCTCCCCAGGGGAATCTACTATGTAGTCATGGTTGAGAACCACTGCCCTGGATATATTAATTATATACTAAAATTCACAAAGAACTTACGGGCGGTGCAGGTGGAGAACAGAAGAGGTGTCAGAGACAGGAGACATCATTTTTAAGAATGCAGAAAATGTAGACTCTGGAAACCATAGAACAACAAGTCTGATGCTCTTCTTTAATATACTCTGGAAAAAATGTGCTGTGAGCACTAGTGGAAGAGAGAAAGTAATGATTACTTGGAATCACCATGAGCTTCTCGAGGACAAAGCATGAGAAACTGTGTGTGTGTGTGTGTGTGTGTGTGTGTGTGTGTGTGTGTGTGTGTGTGTGTGTGTGTGTTATTATATGGGTAAATCAGTGCCTTGATTTTAGCAAGGCATTTGACAAAATGCTTTACGGTATTTTTCACGGTGGTCTTCTTGGTGCAAACTGCAAAGCTGTGGGTGCCCATGGAAACAACTCAGGAGTCTCTCAAAAGCAGTTGCCACATGGAAGGTCCTAAGAGTGATAATAATTCACTTTTCACAGGGTTGTTGTCTGGATTACAGGGGTCAAGTTGTGTGAAAGCATTTAGTAAACAATAAAATGTGATTTGTGTGATATATAGAATGGGCTGTCTCTTTGTGCAGTAGTTGCTGCCCTGTCCTCACCGATCCCTCCCCGCAGCATGAAATCACTCCTCCCTGCAGCTATCTTCCCCCTCTAGGAATTGCGCTTGGAGAGCCTCACCCAAGGTCACATCCCCTTCATGGGACCAGTGACAGGTCTATGTGGGAAGATGGGGAGGTGAGTATAAATGTTTGAACTCCTTGTCCTCACTTGGGACAACTCTAAGGGATCATCCCAGTTTTAAGCCTTTTCCCTGAATCTGGTTGAATCCTCCATTGTGACTGTACCAGCCCATCTTCCTTCTCCCTCGGCTCCATCCTACTTTCTTCCTTTCATCCAGGAGTGTTAATCCCAAGAGCGTGTCCTAACTTGCTTTCTTCACTTTAATCTTTGTCTCAGAATTTGCTTCCTGGGGAACCCAGTAACACTTCCCAATCAGACCAAGGGGAAGCAAACTTGATAAATGTAATTTTCCCTTTTCTTGATCTTTAAGTATTTAGTGCATGTGAATGCAAGGGAATGTTAGAATTCATTTATTATTTCTCAAATGAGCATTCATTTCACATGTACTATTACATCCTCTAGTCAAACAGAATACATGACCTTGAGGGTAAGTTTCGGATGAATTTGGGAAGAAAGGACAAGTGAAAATGTTCAGCTGTTAGTGAAATTTAGCCTCATGGTAAGTTGTGGTAAGTTGCAAGTTGCTGGTAGTAAGTGCTTTGAAAACTCAAGAGGAGGCAGCAATAGTGTGACCTGGAATGTTTTGTGAAGTTTTTGAATCAGAAATTCAGAGAATTTTGGAGCTAGACAGGATCTTTGAAATTTTCTAGTATTAGACCTATGTTAGAAGGTGAGGTTATTGAGTGCCAGAAAGACCGAGTGACTTTCTCCAAGATCGCAAAGCTAAAGTAATAGCTGAACCTTGAAGGAAGGGGTAAGATTTAGGTAACAGATAAATCACCCCAGGTTCTCATGGTCTCCCTAGGCTTCAGAATAATTGTTAATTCTGGGGCTGTCCAGTCTCTGCAGAGGTCTGATCTTCGTCTTGTCACCAGGTGTCAGCTCTTGGGTTTAATTACTGATATATACTCAGCACTGTCAGTGTGGGCACCCTGGGGCTGGACATGTTTGAACGAAGCCCAGCTGCCCAGGAATGGATCTGAGGTTCCTGGTGTTGCTTTTCCATTCACCTCCCACTCCTGCTATGGCTGGTGCTTCCTGCCCATGAACCTGCCACCTGTCCCTCAGTTTCCCGTTCCTGGGGCTGAGCTGAAGCTGCTCTGAAGCAAAAGCCACAAATCACCTCTTTACATGATCCCAGTGTCATCTGAAACTTTACATCATAGCTCCCCTCTTCTGCACTCCTTCCTTTCTTTGGTGTAGCATGATTTAAATATCTCCTACAGCTCCACGATATGGTTTACAACAGTAGTATTTCAGGCTGACTTTCCATCAGAAGCTGAGAAGGTGATTCACAATTATAGTGACCGTTCCCTTCTGGCTGAGATTCAGATACCAGACAAAGGCCATGGAGGAAGATCTGTGGGTCTTTGTTGACCAAGAGCCCTGGCCACTCTTGTGGATCGAAGTGCAGTTGGAAAAGTTTATAAATTTAGCAGAACACTTGAAACACACTCAGCTGGACTTCATTGATGCTACATTGGAAGCAATTGAAACTTGTTAACAGTTGGTGATTGGCCGGTTGTTGATAAATAAACTAGCTTTGGCTCCCAAGACTTAGTCTTAGTGTGGGGAAGGTATGCAGTTTCTTTAGTTAAAAAATTGTAAGTAGTCATTTATTAATTTATCCTTCACCTTATTTTGAAGTCATAATTTACAAAGTAAAATAGCAATTCCATAAAGCTGAAATTAGAGAAAAAACTATCTATTCCTACAATCCTATCATTATAACAAATATAATTTTTAAATGGTCCCTTCTAACCTTTTTACGTAATCATGTGGGCAATAATAAAGACATGCTGCTTATTTTCTTCAGTCACTTTTGTGCATTGTCTATTTTTATTTTCTACTAAGTGGCTATGTCATAATTAACATAATCTTTTGCTCAGAATTAACATAATCATTCTGGTTTTGAACATTTATTTTGTTTTTACTTTTCACAATTATAGATAATACTGTAATGGACATTCTCATTACACAATCTGTTCCACATATTGCATTATTCCTTCAGGAATAATTCCCCAAAGTGGAATTACTGGTTTAAAAAATACAAATGTTGTGATTACTAGAACATATATGGACTCCAAAAAGGGATGCACTGATTTAAAATTCCATTGAGTATTACTGTATTAGGTAAAGACTTCTCACTTTTGTTTTTATTTGCATTTTCCATGAATCCTACAAAGAATTGACCACTAATAAAAAATGTTTTCTCAAAGAAAACTCTATGATCTGCTGAGTGTACAAGTCAGGGTAGTGTGATTAATTTACTGGTGTGGTGTAAAGGTTGCAGGGAGGGGTTCTTGCAACTTCTGTTCAGTGCGGTGCTGGTGCCCCATGACCTGAAGTAGCAGCAGCGCTGGCGCTGTCCATGAGCTGCCATAGGCAGCGGTGCCCCTAACATTGAGCACAGAGGCGATGTCCATGCCTCCTGAGAGTCAGTCCCGGGTGCAACTGCAGGAGGCCCAGCAGTAGGATGGAGCTGGTCCACAACCCGCTGACTGGTCCACAGGAGTTGCAACCAATGGACACGGAGACCTTGATAGCCACTGAAGCCGAAAGCCCACATACCATACACACAGCTGGGAGGAGCATGGGTACTTTTGATAGGGGGTTGGTATAAACCATTACAGGATGGGATGAAGCAGAAAATGTATTTATTACCAAAAACATGGCCTGTTTTTGTTTTATCATCCCAAGCCAGTTCTGTTTAAGGAAATGCAGATTAAAGAAGAAATACTTGAGGGAAAATTCCCACTGAACATGATGCAATTTTTGCTTCAAACATATTTTATATTATATTACAGGACAATTAGTCCACCCCCAATTTTACTTTTAAACAAAATAACGAATGTATATCTTTTAAGGGATTTTTTAAAAACATGTATTGAAAAGATCATGATTTTTATTTTTTTGTTTAGCCTATTGGTATATTATACACACAGATTTTCCTATATTGTATTAGAATAATAAACACATCAATTTAAAAATATTTATTGAAAATTTGTTCTGTGTAAGGCATTAGGTGGGTTAGGGAATAGTAAAGAATAATGCATTTCTACTGTCTGATAATCGAAACATGATCATTCATGTTGCTGACATGACTGTAATTAGGGAGACTGCTTCTTTCATTTTATAGAGATGTTCTTGTCACATGAGCTCTCATTTATTTTTCCCATATATATTTTTCAGTTATTGAAATATAACTTGTCTGAATAAAATTCTTAATTTTCCACTTTGCTTATGTGGGAACCGTTGCGGTAATCTTAAAGAATTTCTGTGGGTGTTGATTCTGTTCAAGTTGCTTGAGTTATACTTCTCAGGAATACTCATCAGAGAATTTCTAATTTTCCTGATGTGCTGATAAAGCTGGGCTGGCCATTGATCTCTTCTCATTTCCATAACTGACTTCTTTATTAAAATTGCTAAGTGGACTCTAGTGACCAGAAGACTTGGATATCGAAGCAATTACACAAAAGGAACCACAGCATAATCCGGGCTCAGTTTTAACCAATTTATTTTTCTAGTCCCTTTTAAGTTGTGTGCCGAAACTCCAGATGATAAACTTGGAGCAGGGTCTTTCCAAGAAAGAGAGGTTTGAAGTACCCTCTGGGCCTTTTGTGTCAAGGATCGGGAACAATCTGAGATTGAGTTCAGTTACTTAGATCTCATTTCTAGAAGATAGTTCTCCCCTCAAAAAGAGGGCCCCTTAACTCAGATGCTGAAATGTATTCACCTATTGAAACTCAGAATTTTCTTTTACAGGACATGGGAAGCATCCGCCATGTCCCTTTACCTGTATTACCTGGTATTAACATCCCCCAGAGCAAATTCAACTTAGTGTTTTAATTTAGATCATGTAACATGGCGTATGAATATTACTTCTTATGAATTAGTAATTAAAATTTTCTTCTAAAATGTATACTATTGTGAATTTTAATATTCTTTCTGAAGAAAAATGTAAATCAGATCAGGAGCAGTTACAATGCAACATTCAGCTACTGGCTAGGAGAAGAATGAAGAGGGAAATGAAAAAAAAAGTACCAAGACTTCTAGCCCTTAGATTTAATTAAAAGCTGCTCTTTTTGTTTGCCTTTTTAGCATGGCTGCAGATTAAGTTTTTTTCATTTTTTCTATAAAATTAAAAATGCCCATTGTTGCCTTTTAGTGAATATAAAAAAATTTAAATCAGTCTCTGAAATAATACTTCAAAAACCAAACCAATAACCAGTAATTCTGAAAAAAAAGGGAGGAGAAAAAACTAAAGCAACCTGAAATAAAAATTTGGAAAAAGCTTTCATTTGACTTCTCCTAGTTATTGAGAATATTTCTAGTGACCGATTTCTTTCATTTTACAAATAACCAACTTATTTATTAGAAGGAAATGTTTGGATTGTCTCAATGTAGCATTTTCTTACTCAAGACTCCAGGTAAAATGCCAGTTTTCTTTACCCTGTTTTCATGTTCATCTATTTCCACCTGAAATGAAGTTCACTGTAATTTAATTCACTCAATTGTTGTTTGTTGTGATGGTTTTTGAACTCCTACTGTTGGATGCACACCATGATAGGGGCCAGGAACAGAAGGATTAATCAAACAAGTACCTGACATAAGGGAACTCACATCTAGTGGCAAAATTGGTAATAGACAAAATGATACTCCCATAATGTTTAAATTGGGGGAGTTATACTAAGAAAATTTTAAAAATAAACCTCTATATTAGCAGAAACACTAATAAATTATATCATATGTCTAGAAGGATTTATAGAGATTATCCAGTTCAAATTTCTCAGTTTACAAATAAGGACATTGAAGCTCAGACCTCACAGATAGTGAGAGCTAAACTGGTAGAGGATCCAGATTTTCATACCTTCTAATCTCTTGTTAAACCACCACAAAGGGGCTAATTTGACCATCATCTATAGATGCAGACCTCGCACTCTGTTATTTCTAGGCACTCTGGATTGAAAATTAAACAACCTATTGGCATGAATTTGAAGCCTTTGTTTTAAAAGGTAGATTTTATTATTAATCAGGCATGAGACCAACAGTTTAGGGAATAACTGGTGTTGAAAAGATAGTTTGTTGCAGTTGCAAAGAAGAGATACAGTACACCATGCAGGCCACATGGAGAAGCACTAGGATCGATCAGGAGGCAGAAGATGCAAGAGGAGAGCATGGGCAAGAGCCTTTACTGTGGTTTCCAAGGGGGAAAACAAGTGAAGCAGGGGAAGTGGGCTTAGGACTGGCTAGCGGGAATAATTTCAGCAGGCTCTGAGGTGTAGGGGTTCTCTTGAATTGTCTGGTATCTGGCCCTGAGATGATTAAGACAGAAGAATACTGATCTGGAATGTAAAAGCCTGATAGAAGAGGTGTGTGTGTAGAGGGGGAATGTGGGCTCTGGATTGGCTGGTTTGTGTATGAAAGTCATGTTTGTAGGGGGTTCATTTGCTATCTCAAGTAATTAACTAGTCTGGGGAAGGCAGTCTTTCCCTGGTCAGCAAGGCCCCAGATGCCAGACATCAAGATTGCAGAAAATGTAGTTAATACAGACTTTTTCTTAAGAAACGTGCATTTTATTCTTTTTGGGGGATAAGGCTGCCTTTTAAGAGCGACAATTCTGATTATCAACATTATAACTGCCTATAATGAAGTTTTTAGTTTGGTTTGTTTTTACTTAAGCCAGAGTATCATTATATAATCTTGACTTTATAAAAGATGCTAAATATTTCTGGAGCTGCATGTCATTTGAACTTTGGCAATAACTTGAGCTCTCCAAATGAAAAGTGATAATATAATATAAACCTTCAAAATATACATATTTCTAGACTAGTAATTACATTCCCACACTTAGGAGGATGGATTTGTTAAATTAGTTTGGGAAAAATAACACTTGGAGTGGAAAAAACCTTAAGCAGACTACACATTAAAAAGAGGTTATGTTTAAAAAGTACGCCTATAAGTTCGTGTTTTGAAACTTGGAAAAATGTTTGTTATAAAAATCGTTTCAACAAATGGAACTAGCCTCAGTTAGCCATTTTTATCAAATTTAGCCCAAGTGTAGCTAAACTTTGAATTCAGTAGTCCCAGAATTTAATTAGCTAAAATTTTGAGAGAAGGAATAGTTTGTTGTATGGGAGAAAGATGGATGTATTTGTGGAAAATGTGCCTATCTGTGAAATAGGCATCATTAAGTTTTATACTGAATCTATTATTACTTCTCCCAAAAACTCCAACCCAACCTAACCCAACGCAACACAACCAAAACCATGCACATAGTTCCCCTCACATTCCCAGTTATCCGGTTCCCCTGCTAGTCCTTACACTTAGAAATGTACCCACTCAATTGCATGTGCTCTAAAAACATATTCCTCCTTTCCTTCTAAATCAGCACCAGTGTGATTTAGCATAATTAGATGCTAGGGGGAAGCAACCTACTCAAACTAAACTAATACTAATTAGTTTTACTAATTACTAATCAATATTACTAATCAATCTTTTCACTCTCCCAAAATATTTGAGTTTTCAAAAGAATATGTGGGTCCTAATTAAAACTAACGGAGGGCAGGGGTGAGATGTGTACCTTCACCAATGGGACAATGTAAAGTGTATATGGGGTCACATAACTTTTAATAAGAGGGAACTATTAGGTGAGCATAACAACAACAGATTTTCCCTTGAGGTCCCTTTTATAATAACTTTGCACACTAATAGTTAAAGTCTCTGAGAAATTCTGTAGTGAAGAAACCAGTTTAACTATGATCAGGTCAGTTTCCTAATACTATTTCATTTTCTACAATGTCTTCTCTTTTTTTAATTCTAAATAGTCATATTTTCTAAGAAAGCCTACTTTTCCACAATAGTTCCTGTGGTAGAAACAAGGAATTCTCAAGGAGGGGCCAAGAGAAGGGTGACAGCTGCTATTTTTAAAGGAAGATGATTATGGTAAATGGAATACCATCAGGTTGTGGGAATGATAAACTTAACACGTGTCAAACAATTATGTCCTATGAGGACTGCATTAACCAGGGCCAACAAGGACACCGGGGGAAGGATGGGACAGCTCAACGTGCAGATTGAAGTACAGAAAGCTGGTGGTTTAGGTAACAACACAATATCAAATCCATCTTCCTGGTTTGCAAGAGATAATCCATAGGCAGCTGATGGGCTCAAAGGTTCTTCCAGGCTCTCTGGAGCCATTACTCTGGGATTCAGCAGTGGAGAAATTCTGCTCAGGAAGATGTCCTATGCCAGCATGCTATTTCTATTCCTTGACATCAGGGTACTAGTTATCTGTTGCTTATTGTTGTAAACTAAGTGGCTTGTGTATGTGGCAGCTAGAACTTGTCTTTGTCTCCAAGTAGGCTTGGAAAACTTACTGGTCATTTAGGTGTGCGCCCCAATTAATACAGAGGTAAGAAAGTCACTGAAGCAAATAATGCCTCTTTGTAATTTTCGTTTTCTTGTTTTCATATGAGGGTCAAGTGGTTAAAAGGCTAATGGAAAAAAACATAGCGTAAAGGGTGACAGAGCTCTTGGTCTGAACTTGGTCCTTAAAATGAAAAAACATTACAGTTTCATCAAATGACTCATTATGACTGGTATCAGTCTTCCTCTGTTCTCAAGTCTTACACTTACCCTTTTACTCATGTCTTTATAAACTTGCTTTAATGAAGAAACAAAGAACAAAAAAATATAAAACCAAGAACAAAACACCTTTGCATTCTGAAACATAAGATTTCTACCTAATTTGAAATTTCTGCCAATAATTTCACCAGAAGAATGTGCCAAATAAGTGACTATTTTTAGTTCCATGAGCTAAACAGCAGATACAGATCTGTGATTGAAGATAAACAATCTGTTAGCTAAATATTTTAAAATCACAAACACAGTTTCCTCCTAGTACACAGCATTAAATGATTTTTGAAGCTGAGATTGATTTTATTGGTAAATTTGTTTTTTTTTTTCTCTAGTGGATAGTTAACTAGTTTGTTTAAAAGGATGTTAACCTTTTCAACTAGCCACTGATGTTGTGGTGGGAGATGCCTGCTTCTGTAGACGTCCTCCTGACAGCTAGTTTACAGTAGCCTGTCGCTTTGACCTGAGTCTCTGACTTTTATCATACGTAGCATGGTTCTTGTCAAAGAAATGCATTTTAAAAGGAAGCCATTTATAACTCCAAAACAATAATAATTCCTTTTTCTCATCATTGTCATTCTCTGTATGATGAGGAAAGATCTTAGAGATGCTTCCTTAATTTGGCACAGTATCATTCTAAAATCCTAAATAATGTCATCATAGAAATTGATGTTGTATTCTAGTATGAAGTCATTCGATGCGTTTTTTCTATTTGTTTGACAAAATGAGTCATTGATTAAATACTATGATTTTAGTTATTTCTAAAAAATAATAAAAATAAAATAGACTTTCTTCCTCAGGTTTGTTTAATGAGAATCATTTAAATTACAAAAGAGCTACCTTCAAGAGACTCTTGCCAGTTCTTTCTATTTTAATGAGAGCATGAAACAATATTAAAGAAAACTAGCACAAATTTTGGGAAGTTTTTCAGAATCGTAAAATTATAAAATGCTGTCTTAGTTTGGGCTCCATAACAAAATATGATAGACTGAGTGGCTTATAAACAATAGAAATTTATTCCTCACAGTTCTGGTGACTGGAAGTCCAAGATCAAGGCACTGACAGATTTGGTGTCTGGTGAGGACCTGCTTCCTGGTTTATGGAGGGGGAGGATGAGGAAGCTCTCTGGGGTCTCTTTTGTAAGGGCATTAATCCCATTCATGAGAGCTCCACCTTTATAACCTAATCACCTTCCAAAATTCCCATCTTCAAGTACCATCACACTGAAGATTAGGTTTCAACAGATGAATCTTAGGGGGACACAAACATCCAGTCCATAGTGAGTACAAAACAAGGAGTTTTATATGTCCTCTTGTCAATCAATCTTTTCTTCAAAGCCTGCTACAGCCTTTCAATGCATTTAGAAATACTCTTTAAGCCATCAGTCATGGAGAAAAAAGAGTATTTTTCTGGGATCTTTGGCCCCAAGAAGCTTGTAATTTGGTGTTCTGTCTTACCAAGTGGGGTGTGCGTGTGTCTGTGTGTGTGTTCAACTCCACAAATTCTTACCCTGAAAGGGAGAAATTCTTACCATGAAGTTGACCATATTTTGTATTCTAGATTATGGCCTGGTGGCTTGACCTGATCTCTATGGTCTATAGGACAGCTGTGTGATCTGAGGGTTGGAGAGGATGCCACAATATGGGCGTACCCATTCACACTCTGTACCATGTGTTCATTTCACACTCAGTTCATGGAAAGCATTTGTGAATGCAAACATTTTGAGGCTCACCCTTGCTTGTAGTTCTGCCTCTCAGATTCAATACCTGCTTGAAACTGCTCTGTCCAAAGGAGGCAAGTGGCTGAGATTAAGAATTCAAGCTCTGCAGTCAGTGTACCTGGGCTCAGGCCCTGAATCATCAGCAGTCTGGGTATGCACCTAGGCAGGGAACAGGAACTCTCCGTATCCAAGAGTTCTCATTGCAAAATGGAAGTAATAACATGGCAAAACCCCCTCCATAACACTCCAAGTTCAGTCTAAGAATTGAAGCAAGTGCAACGCACAGGGCCTGTTTTTATGAGATTAATGAAACGAGAACAAGGGCTTGTGCAGGAAGATTTCCTGGGACAGGTGGGATGGGCCTGTTTTTCCTTTGGGCTCATTGTCATCCTCGGTCTCCGTGTGCGTGTGTCCTCTCATTGGCCCAGTGTAGAATGCAATCAGAAGTGCACAGTTTTTCTCTGAGGACTTGGGAGGCTGTTCACAGCTTGTTGAGTTAACAGCTTCTCAGAGGAGCAGAAACATATTTCACCACCAGCCTCCAGGTCGCCTTCTATGCCCTCAAGCATGGCTGCATGAAACAGACTGAATAAGGAGTAACCAAGAGTGGAGGTTTTTTTATTTTTTACACATCATCGACTATTTTCTTCTCTTCCCACTGTCTTTTCAGGGAGAAATGATAGGCTTTAGTGCTTCAATTATTGTGTCTATTAAAATAATTCCAGCTTTCTCCAATGCACAGCAATTTCGAAACTTTTCTTATTCATCATATTTGGTTTTTTTCTTTCCTAAGTTACTTTTCTCAAAGATCAAGTCTGTTGTAGCAGGAGATCTGTACTGGAAGCATTGCAAAGTTCAACTAAATCCTTCAAGTACTAGCCACAATAATAATCACCATAATGAAATAAAACCTATGATTTATTTAATACCTATATGCCTGGTATTTAATATACTATCATATCATTTGATATGCCCACCAGTCCTCACAGATACTAACATATTATTGAACAAACCGAGTTTCAGAATGTTCTGTCAATATCTCAATTTGTAGAGTATCTGACCCCCAGACTCACATCCTCCTATCACAATTGATGATAACCCAGTCACAAATTTCAATTTCCTTATTTCTTTGTGTGAGGCTGATATGAAGATATACTAGCACCTATTTCTAAAAAAATATTATCATTTATTTGCTTACCTGGTCTCAAGGCTTCAAGATTTGGGCCAAGTAGTCTCATGGCCAGAAACAATGACTTTCCAAATGTGATTTTAGAAACACATAGGCTAATGAAGATTTTGTTAGTTTGCTTTGGTTAGATGCAAGATTGGACCTTGATGACTGAAATGCTGCCGAACAGTCCCTTCACGTCAAAGGAAAGGCAGCAATTTGCTGTGACTATTTAGACATATTTTTGCCAAACCAGGCATTTTTTTGGGATCTTGCCTGATAGGAAACTGATCTAATTTTAGAAACATCACAGCAATCCATTGAAAAATCTCTTTTTTCTTTCGCAGTGAAAATAAAATATTTTCTTGGGAGACACTGTGTGGTCATTCCTAGTTGGGCTGGAGCCTTCTCCCTGTACTCCTATCTCCTGCCTGTACTGCCACAGCTCTGTGAAAAATGCGCACAGATGAGAGAACACAGCAGCATCTGCTTTCCTGCTTGTGGTTCCATAAGTGACACTTCTGTAGGATGCAGTTGTACTGCTACTGGTGGTGGGAAGGAGAAGCCATTATTCATTATTGAAGATAGCTTTTCTTTTCTTCATTGAAAATGACGATTGTGTGTCACAGGAAAGTGGGAGCTTGGAATGAAGAAAGCGACAGGATAAATTTAGCTTTTGTCTTTCTCATGATCTCAGTTTGGATACAGTTTGCAAGATGAACACTGTTCAACCCTCGGGACCAAGGAGATTTTGCAAGGGGTGGGAAGCGGCCAGGTGCACTGGACAGTGAACAATCAGATACAATTTAATCAATGGCTGGTTTTGTCTGTCCTTGCAGGAGGGCCTTTTATCCCCTTCCTTCCCTGCCCCTGTTCTTCCGGTCACGTTGTGTGATAAATAATAAGATCAAGGGACTGGACACCAAGATTCTGGCCTCGGTTCAACCTGATAAATTATTTCTCTGAGTGTACACTTTCTTGCCTTCTTGCTGTATTTTTTTAAAGCAACTTTTTTCTTTTTAGCAGTTATCATACATGGAAAACAAAAATGTAATATATTCTGTTATTAAAAGAGTATTTAATATATACATATGCAATGCATATACATACAAATTTAAATTATTGACATGTGTGCCAGAGATTTGAATATTTAGGGACAAATTCTCAGCCTTTGAAGGATAGATTAAGATCCAACATTTAATCATCAGAAAGTCATTTAGTTTAGGGAAAGTTTAGTACAGTTAAGATGGTCTCGATATAGGTGTCCCAATACTCTGACATCCCTTTTAAATTTTCATAGTGTTTTATTAGGAAAATGAAAAATACTGGTACTACTGACTATAGAGGGTAGAGGACGATGTGTTTTTGTGTAAGTGAAATTAAGGGTAACGATGGGCATGTGGTTCAATGATGGATTGATGCCTAGTGGTTACCAACTATTAACCTTTTATACAACTTAGTATCAGAAAATTTGCAGGCTTGTCAGAGACTTGAAAAAAAATAGAAACGTTATACTTTTAGTCTACTATCACATCAGTGGCAACTCCAGAGATAGGGCTACTATTAAATATTTTAATAATAATATTTATCTGTATATTCTATAGAAATCATTACAATACTAAGGCATATAAATTATTCTTAAAAAGCAGATTTGGTTAATAGCTATTAACTTTCAGGCCTCAACTAGAATCTCTTTTTTTGTAAATATAATCTTCATTTAAAAAAGTCTAATTTTTGTTGATAATGTCTTTATGTCTAATTTCAATATTAGCATGCTATAGTGCACATTCAAATGGATCATTTGAATAAAAATAATCATGGTTTCTTGAGTTAGAATCAGTCAGAGATTTAACAATGATTTTAATTTGAAGAGAACTTTTAATTTATGTGCGTGCCCAACAATCTACTAACATAAATAGGATGTTTAATTTTCCAGTAGGAAGCTTGTGGTTTGGGGAAGTTAAGTGACTAAGGGCCTAGGGTGAGTCAAAGTTAGGACATAAGTCCAGGATTCCACCAAGTCCCTCCACTCTCAGCTCCACCCCTAAAAATGAAGAAATTTCCATTCACCCTTGAATAATGACTTTCCAGTTAACTTCACATACAACAGGTAATTTAAAATTCCCAGCTACTCAATGAAAGAAATATTATCTCCATTTTACAAATAAAGAAATGTAATAAGCTCAGGAATTAACCTTCCAGGTTCACTGGCTTAGAAACTGTTGACAGGCAAAGGTTAAGAACAGCTTTTTGATTCCTAGGTTTTGGAATAGTGCAGCATGTTAGAAGTTTACCACTTTTCAAAGAAAACTGCTTTTCCCCTTTTCCTCCGTGTGACAGGATACTATACAATTCTTGTTTTGGTCCAAGACATGTGAAAATAAAGGTTAAATTCTGGTTAAGCCATCTAGTTTCTCTAAGTAAGGTGAAGATTAAAAAGAAGATAGACTTAATAATTGCTAAGAAGATAATATAATTGAAGCTAGAGTTTGGCACAGGATTTGGGTAGGGTGATGTGGGAAACCGATACAGTAACAACACCAAAACACTTCTGAGACGGTCCAGTAGGGTCGATGTGGCTACTATTAATGATGCAGTAAAAGCTACACATGATTGTGTTTGAAGATTTGGAAATAAAGGGTATTTTTGCCTGGATTATTGAGCTGAAGTTTTGCGCATACCTACATAGAAGGTAGCTGAATTTGTTTTGTTTAATTTTGTGTATCTTTAGAGTAGTTCCTAATTTCCTTGCATTTGGAAAAAAACTATCTGTTAACATTTTAGCTTCTTCATTGAATTTATTCATTCCTTCCCCTTTTCCAAATGGTCTTTGAGTAAATAAATAAGACCTGGAAAATTGTAGAATCTAAATATGCAAACTCAAGACGTAACCTAGCTTTATAATATAGTGCATCTTCGGCTTTGAGCTTCTTTACGGACTGGCCAAAAAGTGACAAGTTCACTGAACTTTAATAGAAATATTTTCCAAAGTTTTACAGAAGGAACTCTTGGTGGATCTAGCAAACAAGATATTCAAAAGCATTTTTCAGGGATACAATCATATCCCTGACTCTCCTAGTTATCTTTAATAAAATCGAAAGGCTTAATAGTAAAGTGCAACGCAGTGCAAGCAGGTCTGAGAGCCTAGGCTAAACTATCCCCAAATCTGGTGATCTTCTATTGTCCAAAGTCAGAATTCGAGTACCAGCCTAGGGACTGTAGGCTAGGACATCCCTAAGACAATCTTACCTCAATTTCACGTGCCTCAGACAAGCTTTTGTTAAGAGCCAGGAGGCAGACAGGGAGGTTATGCTAACTGTTGAGAGCTGAAGGGTAACATTAAGATGCAGTAAAGAAAGAGCCAGAACACAAAACTCCAGGCCCCATGACAGCAGCTCTGGGCAGAGAGGTTATCCAGCAGAATTAAGCCAGCTTACCCTACGGCCTACAGCCACAGCTCCAGTTATCACACCAGCTTTCCAAGTCACCAATCCTTGGCTCTCACTTGCCTATATCTCTGGCACTCCTACTCGGCAGCTCCACTGGCTTTTTGGCCTTTGCTGCCCTTCCCAGCACAGCCTCTGGATCACAGACTGAACCAAGAGCCAACTCCTATTTCTCCAGTACCAGCTCTCACTTGAGCTTGGCGGATTCAGTCTTGCCAAGCTTCATGAGGGCCAGGCAAGACAAAAGTCAGGCCTGCTGGTGGTCTAGTCTAATATATCATATTGGCCACTGATTGAACTTCTATGCTGTAGAAACAAACTGAATTATTTAGCACTGAGGTGCTCTCCTGAAAGGTGAGAAGGCCATATTTTGGGGGAAATGACTAGGCAGTGCTGAGGCACAGATGGTGGCAGGGCTGGCTCACTCCACTTACACATGGCTGGTCCAGATCTCAAATCCATGTCCACTGTCCTGGAGCTCAGAGCTTTTTTCAAATAAGTCAAACCAGCCTATTAGCCTTTTGCTCTTTGAAATTCACACTGTCGTAAATCCATAGAATTTTAGTGCATCTTAATGATAATCCAGACTAAAGGGTATTAACATGTGCAGATAGCCTGTGAGTCAGATATGCCCCACAGATGTGCACAGTTCTCTAAAAGTAAATAAATAAATAAAGCAAAACTTGAATTGATGGTCAATTTGTAAAAGTCTTAAGATTTCAGGTTTAAATCTGGATTGCTAGGTTTTCTTTACAGCTGAGATAGACTGCATTGAGCCTCATCTTCCAATATGCCCCTTTTAGACCAGCCATACACTCTATCCTCACGACCTACTGTCTCCCTGACATGGGATCCAAGTGTCAGGTGCCATTTTTCATACTGCCTTCAATATCACTCAGCCCTTCACTCACTTGTGTCAGCAACCCACTCCCTGAAACCATTAAAAGTAAGCTGCCTGAAGTCATCCATCATACACATTTTACCACCGAGGGACTGAAGGACCGCAGACGTGGTCCCAGCCTTCGTAGTCAGGGTTAGATTTGCCTACTCAGCTTCATATTCAGGACTATTTCTTTTTTGATTTATCTTACTTTCTACAATTCTGTAGATTTATGTGTTAAAACCAAAAAGCATAATAATGTACACCATATATTAAATATTTACCTCTTACATCAAATCAAATATTATTTATATGCTTGATTCATAGATAATTGATCATGTACAGTTTCAGGAGTCTTGATAAGTGTATTGTTTTCTTTATGATACCATTTGTCAAAATTGAATTTCTTTTTTAAATAGATGTTAGAAATTTACCCCCAAATTACAGCTCTCAGATAGTGATTTTGACAGGGGGATTTATAAAGTCCACTGCATATCTTGAACTGTTTTGAGGGGACAAAGTCTTCTCTATCAAGTCCACATGATTTAAAATAAATCAGGAATTTCATTTAAACATGTAATTTCATTAGAAAGTCAAGAAAATGAATTGCTTAACATCATTTACACAAAATATACAGTGTGCTACATTTATGGATCACTTTGCCTGCATTGCTCCATTGTCTATTTGTCTTTGTCTGACCTGAATAGTAGCCTTGGAGGTGTGTTATCCAAAGGTAATCTGGAATATGCCCAAAGGGAAGAACCATAAAATTCAGTACGTAGAGTTGGGGTTGGGGATTGAAAAGAGATTTTTCAAGACATGCATGAAAGTGGGGAGAGGAACCCGAATGCCTAAGCAGAGGAAGGCTATGGAGACTTGGAATGGCTCCTGTTCATAGTTCCCTGCCCTTCCCCTTCCTCTCTCTGTCTCTCATTCACACACATACACACTCAAAATAAGAAATAAGGTGCAGACTCTTTCAAATATATAAAGAAGAAAAGGCTCATTCATGAAACATACACCATTACCCATTTCTGTATTTTTCTCTCTCATGTTTTTGTTAAGTGGAGGCAGTCCCAAGCTCCTTCCAAAATGGCCCCAAGCAAAAGAGAGAATGTATTTTAAGCTCTCACTCGTTATGCATTAACTTTTATATATTTTTCTTTTTTTGAAATAGTATTTTTAAATAGGATACTTAGGAAAGAAGAAATGGTAAAGAAAATTATTATACAAAAAAAAAAAGCCTGCAAAAATATCTAAATTGTATATTATCTTGCTGGTGAAATCTGAGTCCTGCTGCAGACTTCCCAAACATATTGGCTTCGGGTTTCTGGGGGAAGGTGCTCTGGATCTCTTTTAAAAAGCACACATGCTGCTCCATGTGGTGTGGCAGCTGCTAAGGTAATGATGCATTTTTAGTGAAAAAAAAATACCATAAATAAACATACAAAAAATCATATGAAACTCTCTCCAACTAAGCACGAAATTTGGCAGCAAGTTAAGAATCTAAAAAAAATTCACAACTGATAAGATAATGTACCAGTCCAGCCATTTCCAAATCCTATTTCTACCTACATATTTATGCACATATTTATATAACACATATCACCATTATATTTACCTTTCCAATATGCCCAAGAATTTAATCCATGATTTCCAGTGCTAATATATTCCAAGGGTGTGGAGGATTCAAGATTAAATGCCTCTGCCACTACATAAAATTAGTTAGTAATGAATCAACTAATTATATAATTAACTACATTTTTTGTTTCACTAAATTAAATGAAGATTTCACTTTTTTTCTGAGTGATGACTATAAGACATTATTAATAAAGATATTTTTTCTATTTTCTTCTGACTACTGGCTATTTCTAAGGTACATGGTAAAAGGAAATGGTTTGTAAGTAAGGAGGAGACTGAATCTCTGTATTGAGTCCTCTCTATCTAAAATTACTTTACTAAAGTTGGTAATTCATTAATTGGGGAGTTCAGGGCCATATTAACTGCCTATAAGCTGAGAAAAAGTGAAAAATTAACTTTCCAGATATAAACACTAAAAAGATCTCACAACTGAGCAGATTCACAAAAATTAATATCATACAATACAATCTAATATCTAGACTGAAAGGATCAAATACTAAATTTAACAGATAGCACTATCAAGATGAAAATGACTCTTAAAAACTAAAGTGAATACATTCAAACACTGTGTATCAATCAACTGTGTATGGCAAAACTGCAAGCAGCAGAGCAACAAGACTGACCTCAAAACAGGGTGATCTATGCAGTGTCTAATAGGGTCACTCAGAACTTTGACTAGACTTTATTTCTGAATCTAGTCTGCCATCTTTGTAAAATCGTTTTACTAAGCATGGTGGCAATTCAATAGCTTTGGGAGTTGGTAGGAATATTTGTGAAAAGAAGGGACGGAAGATGAATGAAAGAGGAGAAGGCAAGTGAACAGTAGAAAGGAGTTGGGGACTAGGGGTGAAAAAGAACAGCAAATTGTGTTTAGTTCTCTCTCATTCCCTTCCCTTCCCTTCCCTCCCCCTTCCCTTCCCTTCCCTTTCCTTGCCTTCCCTTCCTTTCCCATTCCTTCCTTCCTTTCCTTTCTTCCATCATATTATGTTTACTTTGAGTTACATTTGGAACTATACTGTATTCTTTTCAATGTTTAGGGCTTGTGAACTTTGACTATAACCCTCATTTTATGTTTTATTTCTGATGTCTCCTGGAATATCTCATTCTAGATAATGCTGGCATACAATAGTTAAGTCTTTTCAGTGTTTCTGATAACAAATCTATTGATATCAAATTGAATAGCTCCTAAATCAGACTTCTGGAGCAGGAAGTCATAGTATATCAGGTGTGTAAATTTACATACACGTACATGCCCACAGGAAAACACTTTTTGCAGGTAGTTCTAAAATAGTTCTCTGTAACTCTGTAGATTGTGACTTTTCCAAATCTGGCTGTGATTAGGCTGGATTGACTAAAGTGAAATAAAACTATGTTTCTTAGACTAAAATGATACTTTCAGTGGGGAAATAAATACCTAGAAACTAGCACACAAAAATTATCTGTTTAGCTCTGTACTAACTAGTGTGTCACAGAAACATAATTTTCATTCCACCAGTGTAACACAGAAAACCCAAACCAAAAACTTTTATTATAACATGTTTAAATACAGATCTCCTGGTGTTCTGTATTTTTTTTTTCCCCCTGACTCCAATTTCATTTCTTAAATGTGGATATTATGGCATTTATTCTTTGAAAACCTCAGAGTGCCCAGGTTTCACCTCCAGGGAATTTAATTAGTCTGAGGTGGGATGCGAACACTGGGATTTTAAAAAAGCTTTACAGGTGACTTTTATGTGTGGCCAGGATTGAAAACCACTGCCTTGGAGTTTGAGCGTCAAGCTTGAGGTCAACTGCACTATGAGTTGAATTCACTACTGAACAATGGCAGGTATGAGTCAAATCTTAAGATTCATCTTTCCCACATTTCTCTGTCCCTCCCCCATTTTTCACTTATAATCTATCTGTTGTGATTCAAACTTTAAACTCAAGAAGATCATTAATCATAGATATAATTTGGTGACAGCAGAGTCATGTCCCACTAAGTAAGTATACCTTGTTTGCCTCAAAATGCTAATCGCTTCTCTGCAACATTAATGAGGGACAATTGATATTGAGCCTAACAATCATGTATGGTCTAAGCTGCTGTTTGATTGAAATAAAGTACTTTATTAGGTTATGGCAAAATACAACAAAGTAGAATTATACAAATTCTTGAATCATATAGCTCCATACTTATGAAATTTTGGCATTAAGGAAGAGGGGTATTTTAATGATTTTCAAGACTTTCTGGAAAAGAGATTACAGAAGTGATTACTTTGCATCTTCTCTGCAACAAGATATCTCATTCTCAGAGTAGGACCAATACTTCTGTTTCCTCTAACTTTCAGCTGCAAGATTGTCAAAGGAGAGGATTCTCATTTTTCTCCTCTGAACCTCTGCTGCTGCTCCCATTCATTCATTTATTCATTTAGTACTACCTATTTTAAAAGAAAAGTCCTCAAATTCTCAAAGAGAAGTGACAAGTTTGTAGTAAGTTTGTGTTTAATGTCACTGTGTTTAAAGACAGCTTCTCTGAATCACCTTAAAAACAACTCACAACTTACACAGAGTATTATTATTGTTTTCTATGCACAGCTATGAAACACGTTCTTGCCACAGGGTTTTGGACTTTGTGAGACACTGGGGTATTTTTACTCTCCCCTGCATGGCCCTCTTGTCTCTATTGGCACCTATCTCATTCTGATAGAAACGGTTTCTAATTTTTATACTATTTATTAAGATTGTTTAAGGATAACGATGATGAGTCCCTTAGAACATTTTGGTTCCAAGAAACATAATTGCCTTCAAGAAGACAGCACAAAATATATTGATTTAGTTCAGCCTCAAAGATCAATTGATAAATAATAGATGATAAAAATCCATTTGAGAGTAGGTGAAAGGGTCAGGTCATAATTTATTAAGAAATTTCCCATTCCCCAACTGAGATGAACTTGAATCATCTTAATTGGAGAAATAACTTTCAATTGGCATCTGTTCATTTATTGGTGGGTGTGCTTGGGGGGTTGTGTGAAATAAGTTGGGTAAGTAGATTATGAACTTTTCATAGGCGAGGACTGCTTCTTATTAATCTATGTATCCCCGGTGCCAGGTACTGAACTTGGTACATGATAGTAGATATTTAGTAGAACTCTACTAAATTATTTAAAATTAATGAATAAAAACATGGACAATTGAAGCAGTTTTAGAATAGCAAAATATACTATTTGCTTTCTAAAATACACTTGTCTCAAGTGAGAAAGTGCAGTCATAGGTTTTTAATCTTCTAAAAAATTCCAATAAAATTCAAAATATTCAAAAGAGAAGTATATTTTAAAAAATTTAAGGCTACAATCTGATGGTTTGGGGAATCTAGGAAGGAGATGTATTTTTAGTATGTTTGATCAGATAGGAACTGATTGTCTGGAATATATAAAATACACTTTATATACATTTATATAACATAAATTTTCCCTCCTTTTTTCTAAGTTGATCACTTCTATAGGAAAATTTGCAAGATGAAGAGAAAGGAATGGATTCAGATATGCAGGGAGAAGGAGAGGGCATTCTGAAGTGTTCTGAATGACAGCTGTGTTTGAAAGGCCCACTTTCACATGAGACAAGACCATCTTTTGAGCTCCACAGGATGCCACTGTCAGCCGCTATTGAAAACCCATTTGAAACCAGTGGATCAATCTGCTGTTTTTAAGCTCTAGTTTGAATGAAGCTATTTATTTCTGAGTGTGTTTCATCATCTTCACTAAAGACTAGAACTTGTGGGGGCAGCTTTCACTATCTTTTCTGATAGGCTTTAAAGTGGCAGGGATGTCTTACAGGAAGATGCTGAGTCTGTGTTTTGACATCAATGACGGCCTTCACGCAAATGCACATAACACATCAGGAAAAAAAAAAAACCTTCTAACAAGAGAAACACCATGCTCAAGATGTTCAGATAAGGGCAAACACTGTGAGTTATGCAAAACTTGAAGTCTATAAGAATATTTCATGTTTTAAGAAGGCTGAGAGCCTGTGGCCAATTGTTTCCTATGTTGATGTGGAATTAAGAAAAAGCTCATCACGAAACAAGTCTGCCTTCTATTCTATGGTAGATATGACAGTAGCAAAGATGTGCAACCCAACCTAGGGACAGTTTTAGGGAACTATAGAATCCTGCAAATCTTTGAGATTTCTTATGGTAGTATGAATCTCATGGTAGCCTTTTATTTCATTGCTTTCTTGGTCTTAATTAGTTAAGAAAAATCTTTTGACTTTTTTCTTTTAAACATACAGTTATTTAAAAAAAAAGAATATTGCAAATACCTTATTTATTTAGTCCCTAATCCCTGAAATATTTTAATTTTTCCCAATGGATTCTAGACTGTATGAATTTACCAGAACATAGATTATTTAGAAAATGCTACAATAAGCAAGACTCTCAAAGTATATAATTTTGATTTCTTTATCCACTGAAGAAACACATGATTCCTTCTCCACTTCATTAGTTCATCCTCTTATACTGAGTCATGTCTGAATCAGGACATTCACATAGAGAATAAAGAGAATTCTCTGAAGCATAGACTTTATTCTCAATGAAATGTTAGGCTGATACAATATTTAGAAGTTACATCCTTCATATGTGTTTTAGTATTCTATTGCTGCCGTAACAAATTACCACAAAGTTAGCAGCTTAAAATACTCATTTATTATCTTACAGTTTTGTAGTTCGGAAGTCTGGACAAAGTTCAGCTATTTCTCTTTTCCAGATTTCACAGGCTGAAATCAAGGTGGCAGGGCTGTATTCCTTTCTGAAGGCTCCAGGGAAGAATCCACTTTCAAGTTCATCAAGTTCAAGGTTTTTGGTAGAATTCAGTTCCATGTGGTCGCAGATACGGGCTAAAGCCTCTGCTTCCTAAGTGGCTGTTGGCCTGGGATTGTTCTCAGCTCCTAGAAGTTGTCTGCGTTCCTTGTCTAGTAGCCCCTTTTCATCTTCAAAGCCAGCAATGGCAGGTGGAGTCCTTGGTTTGAATCTTTCTGATCTCTCCCTCTGCTTAACTCACCTGTCTTTCTCCTCTGCTTTTAAGCGCTCATGTGGTTACATCGGACCTACTCAGATAATCCTAGGTAATCTCCTTGTTTTAAAGTCAGCTGATAGTAGCCCTAATTCCATCTGCAAAATCCTTTCGTAGTAGCAGCTAGATTAGTCCTGGGTAACCAGTGGATGGCAATCTTGCAGGACATCCTTAGAATTCTACCTATCACAACATGTACGTATAAAAAATGAGAAATTTATTTTCTATAAGAAGGCAAACCATAGATACTATGCTAGTACTTTATTCATCGTAACATAAGACTGCAGAATTCTTCCAACTCTGCTTGAAAACTTCCTTTGGCATCTCACTCAGAAGAAAAGGCAAGGCTCTCAGGATGGCCAGCACTGCCTGTCACCTCTGCCCCATCTCTCTTTCTTCCAGATACTCTAGTTCAGTCCAGGCTGTCAGGACTCCTGTCTGTTCTCCCAGTACGGCTAGCATGCTCCTACTCTTGTCTTTGCATTAGCTATAGTCTCTGCCTGGAACCACCCCTTCCTCTAATGTCCATATGGCTTTCTCCTTGCCCTCCTGAAGACATAGCTCAAATGTTACTTTCTTAGTGAGGGTCTTGCTAATCATTTTTTTTTGCACTTTCAACCACTGCTGTTCCCATATACATCCTGTCCCATTTTCCTGCCTCTCCCCTTTACTCTAGCAATTACCAACTATTAATCATTAGTTGTTTGTTTGATAAGCTTTACAAAGGCAGGAATTTTCATCTGTCTTGTTCACTGATATACCAGCACCTAGAATAGTGTCTGGCATATGGTAAGCACTCAATAAAATTTCGTTAAAACCCTACTGAATTAATTAAAATAATGAGCCAGATTCTCATCCTCTGAATGGTTAAACTAATTCTTTAGTGAGAAAGTGTCTATTGTTACAAATTAAATTCATCCGCTACTGTCCTCATCCTATCAATTTTAGCAGTCAAATCATAAAATAAGAGAGATTTTGAAAAAAAATTAAAACATAACTTGTTCATGTCTTTTTATTTCTGGGTAGTTCTCTCTTTATATAATTTTTCCTTTTGATTTATCACAAATAATTCTTAACCTCAAGTTGTAGAAAACTTATAAAATATTTAATTAATGGGCCACAAAAAAAGAAAAAAAATATTCCACAAAAAGTAATGGCAAACCGATTTTTGTATTCAGTGCAACCAAATTGTCACCTTTTCTTTCTTTTAATTTGGTAATATCAATGTCCTTCATTAAATACAGTTCATATAATTGTTATAAAACCTCTTGTATTAGCACGTTATACATATGGTGTGGTCCAGTCTAAAGAAAGAAATGTTCTAAAGTAATCAATTGCTACTTTAAGCATTGGCAATTTAGCAGTTCCATGCCTTTCTGTAACTTAAGCACTTTCTTTTTCATGTTAACTAGATGCACGCAGTCTTTGTCTCATTCTGTCATAGATTATTTATTGTGATGTCTGCCAATTTGCAACAGAGTTAAAAGTAGATATTCTCCAGTTTCTATCCTCAATGCTCTTATACTCTCATTCAAAATTCCCCCAGGCAGCTTCTGTACTCCTGATTTCAGCTGTGAACTTTATGCTGATGTCTTCCAAATCTCCATGCCCAGATCCACTTTTTTAAGGGCTTCAAATTTGAAGCACTTCAAACTCCACAAGTCAAGAATCAAGTTCATCCACCCACTCTGTTCCTCCTTCCTGGTTGATCTATCTCTATTAATTGCTTCTCCATCTTCTAATTACCAAAACCTAGAAATCACAGAAATGTCTTTGACATCTCATCTAGGCCCTTTCTTTTCACATATTGGATCTCCTGAGTTCTGCTGCTGAAATAACTCCCCCATCTATCCCCTATCTTTCCATTGCTATTGCTTCTTAACTAATTTAGGTGCTTACCTAGACTACTGTACCAGTCTCCTAACTGGCCTATTAGCTACTGATTATTCTCTACTTCTCATGTTTGTACTAGAGAACTTTCTCAAGACATAAATCATAGCAAGCCATCACACTGGATTAAAAATTATCTTAAGTTTTAGCATAACATTCAAGACCTTCCCAATTTGAGACTAAATTTATTTTTCAAACTTATATACTATCTTTCTCCCCCAAACTAAGAATAATGTATCATTTCCTAAACAGATGGTACCATTTAAAACTTTTATGCCTTTGCTTAGGCTTCCTTCTTCCTGGAAGTTTCCTCACATCTCTTCTGGACTTTTCTATTCATCTTCTCTCTCTAGCATAACACAACTTCTAGGACTCAGATCCAATATCACCTCTTTGGTAAAACTGTCCTTGACTTCTCCAAATAAGAGCAAGTTGCTTCCTTTCCTGTGTTGTTAAATCACTTTATTCATAACCATTTTAATACCTCCATGATAATATGGTAGTGTGTATATTGTCTATTTACCTCCAAACTTGTGAGTTCTCTGAGGAGAGCGACTGTGTCTTTTTTTCAACCTTAGTATCCCATGCATGAAGCAAAACTTCTGGCATTTAGAAGATTTAGCAAATATTTGATGAAAGAAAAAGAGTAGAAAGCAAATTTAGAGAAACTGGACTAGAATCAACACAGTGAAATATTGCAGACGAGTACAGAAAGCAAGAACCTAAGGAAGCTAATCCTGGGTATTTCCTATGAAAGATCTCACCTTCCCTTTCTAAATATCCTATCCTGTTTCATTGTATGAAATTAAATGATAGGGCTTCAGAGTGTGAGAAATACCCATTCTATTCCTTCATCAGCATCATCAACAGAAATTTCTAGAGAGAGCTGTTTTACTAGGAACTATGGACACTTTTATTCAAAGGGTAGAGCATACATTGCATTTTTGGAAAACTACACCAAAAACTTAAGAAAAAAACAGATTAGTTCTCTTACAAAGTGCAGAAAATGTCAACCTGGATATAGTCAAATGGACTCATGTTTAATCATCAAAGATTAGTACTGGAAGTTGCATTTAAAATCTGGTATACCCAATCCTGGATCTCAAATGGTATACACAAATTCATGGAGAAGTTGTTAAAGTGTATCTTGTTAGCCCCTCCAATGCCTGCTAATCCTGTGGGTCTGTGGTGTGGTCCAGAAATCTGCGTTTGCCACAAGTACCTCTACCTGATTCTGATGCAGGTGGCCTAAGGAATATGTTTCAGAAACACTGATCTAGCCTCAAACCCCCATTATATAGATGAGGTGCCTGCATTTCATAGAAGTGGTAATTTATGTCAGCTCTAAGTCACAAGCTCAGTTTTCTAGACTCTCATTTTACTACATTTCCAGGGAACCTTCCTAGTCAATCCTCACGTTGGCCAGTAAGAAAACCTGTTATTGCGGATCATTTTTTGTTACCCTTATTTTTTGATTCAATTTGGTCTCCATCTACTGAAATAAGGAAAGAAAGGGCTGAAAAACAAAAGATTCTCATATATACCTGTATTGTCTTTCATTTCTTTCTTTAATTTTAGACATGAATTGGTTACCTCTTTGGAGAAAAGCCAGACCCAGCCCTAAATCCCAGAAAGATCCAATCTTTACATCCTCAACTCTGCTGAGTGTTTTTTTGTTCTGTTTTGTTTTGGTTTTTTTGCTTCTCCAGTCAATCTGTATGCGTATAAACTTTTCACATCGCACAGTATCCATACTCCCCCTCATAATTATAGACAGCACCATTAACTCACTTTCCTATCAGTACAGTGCAGCCGTGCAACACGGCGGGTTTATTTAACAACTGAATAGGTACATCAAACAATGTTGGAGGAGTGGGCAGGAAGAAAAGCAAAGCTTTCACTCTCCTTTTGGGCTTTGTTAACAGTGACAGCTCAGCTGATAGTGTTTTCTGAAAACAAGGGGATTCCTGAGAGAGAGAACCCTCCTGTTCCCATCAGACCATCACAAGTGGTGATCTGGGACAGCTTTCCTTGAGGGGAATGGTTAGGGTGTAAGGCCTTCTGACCCTGTCACTGCTGCTAATTTTAGGCATAATTCTCTCTACTCTGTGTTCATGACGTTAAGTCTCATCACTGTCTCCTGAGCTGAGCCCGTGAACTCATTATATTACGATAGAAGTAATTCTTAGGAGGTCATTATCCCAACCAACATTTTTCACTCAGTTTCTTTCTCATCTTTAAACACTATGGAGCTTGTTTATGATATATGCATTGTTTTACTAACTTAAGTTAAGTACTTCCAATATACAGAAGAGCATGGCAACAAATGTGCCCCAACCTGATCTTAAATATATTCTTGACATTTTGTCAATATTGGCTTCAGAATTATTTAAAGTAGTAAAACATTACAAATACAATGAAGGCCCTTGTTCAACTTCCAATCCCTATTTTCTTTCTTCCCAGAGGTAATCACTTCCATTTACTATTTCCAATAATGTTTTTATTCTATTACTACATATGCATGTATCCCAAATTGAAACTTTGCATGTTTTCAAACATCACTGTCTACATATTATTTTTTTTTCATTCAATATCATTCTTGGGATTTACTTCTATTGACGCATATAGCTCAAGGTTACTCATATTAAAATACTCTGTACTATTTTATTGTATATATTTCATTACCTATTTTTTTCTTAAGTTAGTTACATAGTTTCAATATGACCAACTATGTGGTAATGAATATTTTTGTCCATGTCTTGTTTTGTGCATGTGTCACGAGTTTCTCTCAGATGTATTCATCAGATGATGCAACTGCTGTGTTGAATCATAAGCACAAATTCTAACCAACTAGATCTTTCCAGAGCAAGTGTTCCAATCTACATACTTAAAAGCAGTCTCTGAGAGTTCCTCATGCTCTACAGTCTCACCACCACTTGAAATTGTCCAAATTTTATATTTTGGCCAAGGAGGATTACTTCAATTTTATTATTGTTTTAAGTACTGTAGTTGAGTTCAATAGGTAGTTTGGCAATTTTTACGACTTTTCTGTGAAATTCCTGTCTATTTCCTCTCCCTTCTTTAAAAAAGGTTTATTTTTCTCAGTAATTTGTTATGGTTTTCTAAATATTTTGGATGTTTACCTTTTCTCAGTTACATGAGATGCAAATATCCTCTTGCAGTTTGTGCTAGCCTTTCATTTTTTTTTAAGACAGTTTTTTGGATCAGTTTTAGGTTTAAATAGAAAAATAGAACAGAAAATACCAAGTTTCTATATACCCTATCTCCACCAACACAGTTTTCCCTATTATTAATATCCTGCTCTATTGTGGTATATTTGTTACAACTGATGAACCGTATTGACACAAACTAAAGTGTATAGTTTACGTTAGGGTTCACTCTTTGTGTTGTACATTCTATGCGCTTTGACAAATCCATCGTATCACATAACCACCATTACAGTATCACACAGAATAATTTCACGGTTCTACAAATGCCATATGCTCTACCTATTTATTTGTCCCCTCCTCTCTATTCCTCTCCTGAATTCTTGGCAACCATGGATCTTTTTAATGCCTTCAAAGTTTTCTTTTTCCAATGTCCTATCATTGGAATCATACAATATGTTGTCCTTTCAGATTAGCTTCTTCCACTTAGAAATATGTATTTAAGGGTCATTTATGTCTTTTTGTGGCTTGATAGCTCATTTCTTTTTATCACTGAATAATATTCCATTTTATGGATGTACCATATTTTGTTTATCCATTTTCTCATTGAAGAACATATTGGTTGCTTCCAATTTTTTGGCAATTTTGAAAGCATTTGCTATAAACATTCATATGTAGGTTTTTGTATGGTTCTAAATTTTCGACTCATTTGGATAAATACATAGGAGTATAGTTTCTGGTTCATATGGTAAGCTTATGTTTAGTTTTGCAAAACTGCCAAACTGTCTTCTAAAGTGGCTATACCATTTTGCATTCACACCAAAAATGAATGAGAGTTCCTGTTGTACCACATTCTCTTCAGCATTTGATATTGTCAATGTTTTGGATGTTAGCCATTCTGATAGGTGTCTTGTATTAATCATGTTCCTTACTTTTGTACTTTATGATGCTTTGACAGCTTGGGGCTTCACTGCCCATGAGAGACTGCTCCTTCTAGAAGTAGCTAATTTTTAGAGATAGTAAATGATTCCCTTGTGATTGTGCCTTTCATATGCAAGCCAATCAATCCAAAACAATAACATCCAACCACCATCTGTATGAGACTCTCACATGCCAAGTCAATATTCTCCTACCCTAATCAGCCAAGGGCCAGGTATCAGACGACTCGGAACAGCCTCTACACCTCAAAGCCTGCTGAAATTTCTCAAATTAGCCAATCCCAAACCTGCTTACCTTGCCTCACCCATTTAAGGGCTGCTAGATTTCCCCTTAAAAATCAGAATGAGTCTTTTCATCTGTGGTGGTTTTTAAACATCTGCAAATTCTTCCTCTAAATGGTAGCGTCTAATTCTGCACTCCTTGAATATGGGCTGGCTTCAATGGCTCACTTTTATGACTAAAATGTTGCAGAAATGACATACAGATCATAAAAGGTGATAGGCTTCCAACTGAATTTCAGCCCTCAGTCTTTGAGATACCCTAGTGATACTGAGTAGAGCAGAGACAGATGTATCAGCTGAGCCTGGCTCAAATTTCAGATTTGTGAGCAAAATAAATGTTGCTTTTATACTACTTAATTTGGGGATAGTTTATCACTCAGTAACAAAGTACATATTTCAGTATTTAGAAGTAGGATGCCGCCATATACAAATTTAAAATACGTGACAGTGGCTTTGGAATTGAGTTATGAGTGGGATCTGGAAGGACAAGGAGGGTAATGTTAGCCAAAGCTTAAGCACTTTGAAGAGACTGTTAGCAGAAGGCTGATGGCCAAGGAAAGGGCTACTGGGGAAGGCGTAACAGAAAGTGAGGAAAATGTTATTGCAGGCTAGGGAAAAGGAGGTTCTTGCTCTGTGGTGCAGGAAAGTTTAGCAATACTGTCACCTGCAGTAATATGGAAAATAGAAAATATACTAAATGAAATGGCTGATCTAACTAAGGATAATTTTAGGCATAGTATTGAGGGTATTTCCTGGCTGCTTCTAGCTGCCTATGATAAAATGTTGGAAGAAGGAGAGATAAGCTGAAGAAAGAAATATGTTAAGAATCCAGAATTTGCTGCATTTAAAAATCAAAAACAATTTGTTTTTTATTCCCAGTCTTTCCAGATGGCAAACAATGCTAAATTTAAAAAATAGCTTCTGGGTAGATATGAAATCCAGATTTCTGTCAAGAATATAGTGTAAAGATTAAGCCTAGGGTGTGAGTTAAAAATTCTTTAATGTAAACTGAAAAAGATTTAATTTGGTACCTCAAACAGACAAAAGTCCCTCTAATAATATTACAGGCATGTCTCACAGATTTTTTCCAATAAAAAAATAAAACTTCTAGGAATCTTAAAGGTGTTGTCTCACAACAGCCTTATAGCAAGCCCAATTTAAGGAAAGGCTTATCTCTATGAGATTTATAAGCATGATTTTTATCTAATGGAATGAACTCAACAAGACTCAAAGAAAGTCACAAAAAGTTTAAAAAAATTGTTTTGGTAGAAACATGACCAAGTTGGACTGAAAGAGAGACAGTACAAAATTAAAAGAAGCCTTTGGCCCCTGAACTACAGGAAATAGGTTGCAGAACTGCTTAGCCACAAACACTGGCCATTTCTTACGGAAAAGACACAATGACTCAGAGGGTGGACTGAGAGTTCAGAAGGCAGAGTCAATAGGTATGGAGAATTATTCCCAGTCATTGAAACTGAGCTCTAACCAAAATAATGGAAATTCGTGCCCAGCTGGATTCTAGAATTACTTTGGACTAGAAACTCCTGAGTATCTCTAATTTCCCCCTTTTTGCACAGGAAGGTTTATGGAAGCTATCTTGTTCATGTCCAGTCATTGTTCATTGGAAGTGTGAAGGACCGATAACTTGTCTCTTTACTGGTCTTCATTTCAAGAGGAACTGTATTGGAGGAGCTATACTTGAAGAACCACAAGCAAGAGGGCTCATCTGTATCTGGATCTGGTTTAGATGATGAAGTTCTGGACCTACGATCTGAGCTGTATGTCATAATAGATGAAATTCTGGGAGAGCATTGAGGCGAGATGGATGTATTTTTGCATGTAGGAGGAATGTAAATAATTTGTGGAGAGAGGGTAGACTTTGGTCATTTAAATTCCCTCAAGTTCTTTGACGCTCTTCTTATCAAAAGGTAGAGTCTAATTCTTCTTCTCTTGAATTTGGGCCAGCCTTAATAACTTGTATTTAACAAACAGGATGTGACAGAAGTGAACTTACATGTTTTCCAAAGCTAGGCTAGAAAAGGCAATACAGTTTTCACCTGGTGTTCTCTCTCGGGGTTTTTGACCTATTGAAACCCTGCCATCATGCTGTTTGGAAGCCAAGTGACAACATGCAAAGGCATCTAGAGATAATCCAATCCCAGACTCTGCTGAGGTACTAGCCTACAGCCAGCATAAACCACCAGACCTATGAGTGATTGAGCTATCAGTGGGTTCCAGCCCTGAGACTTAGAAACATCTCCCAGTGGAGCACAGACAAAATGCCTCCGCTGAGCCTCACCAATTGAAGGCTATTTTTTTTTTTTTAATTAAAGGCTTTTGAGCAAACAGAATGTTATTGTTTCTTCAAGTCACTGATTTTTGGGGAGACTTATTACCCAGTAATACATAACCAGAGCACCAGGAAATGCAGCAGTCCTGTCCTTTGCCTATTGGTTCCTTGGCATATAAACTGAATACCCAACTTCACAAGATGCTACCCCCAGCTGGCTAGTCCAACATTCTATAAAAAAAACTGCTCTGGACAATGAGGTACATGTTACATGTAGTGAAATCTATCAATATATGCCCACTACCTCACTTCTTTTACTGTGAAATGAATTATTATTGTAATATTGTAAAATGTACTTGGCAAAGAATAAGGCCTTCACTAAGTAGGCTGATGGAGATAAACACAGAAGAATTGCGAGTAATCAGAGAAAAACTTTATTTGGGAATATTTCTTCCAGGAAAGGTAAATAACTTCCTTTGGAGGATGGCTCAGATCCAGTTTAACAGAACTGCCTTTAGGCTGGCTGATGCCCCTGGGCTATGGCTCCATATTAGCAGCTCAGGAAGGACCCAAAATACAAGTAAACTGATGGCTCAGACACATTGCACCTACTCAACTCTGCACTACTTCGTCTCCCTCAAACAAATCCTAGACCCTCACAAAGTTCACTGAAAAAAGGAAAAAAAAGACATTTAACCTAGTTTAAAGATGACACTGTCCAGGGTGGACTATGGTAACATTATAGCACCATACAGGATTGCTCCTGAAGGACAGTGTTGGGGGGCAGGGGGAAGGCTCTCAGGTCCAGAGTTAAAGCAGTACTTCTAGTTGTTCCTTTTTTTCCCCCTGGAAAATACATGGATAAGAAGTATGGATCTATACTGATTAGTAGATAGACAGTGGCTGAAAGATCGTCTAGAGGGTCAAGGACTTCAGAAGAACAACTGTCAATGAGGAGGTTATTGGTAAGAAGGCATGAAGCAAAAGTATGTGGATGTTTCTATGACAAAGGCTCTTGATGATCAGGTACAGAAGAGACTATTCTGTGAATATTATTTAGCCTCTTTTATACGATCCTTTAGTGCTTGCTTGAGCAAGGATGAATAAAGTAGCAAGTTTGTAGGGATAAGGGGTTATACATGTTGTATTAGTTAGAGTAGTTTAGGCAGTGGTAATAAATTGACCCCCAACTTTACAATGGCCCAAAGATAATGAAAATGTATTTGTCATGGTCATCACCAAACAGGGCACATTTTTCTGGTGGGTAGGTGGCTTAGTCCCATGAAAGACATCCATGTTTACTGGAATGTATGCTAGCTTTCTCTAGTGAATATGTAAGAGAATATGGTCAGGGCAGTCTATCTAAACAGTAACAGAATGCTGTAGTTACCAAGAAAATAGAGAGAGAATCAAATATTGCCTAGAGCCCTACAAAATTATTATTCAGTAGGAATGGCACTTTGAAAATTATTTTTGATGTGTTTTGAGTGTTTTAATCTTTTCAAATATCCCATCAATGACCATAGGATTTGAAATTATTTCCGGAACACTGAGAGGTTGATAACCATTGGTATAAGAGTGATCTGTTTACAAGCCCATCTTATCTGCTAGGATGTGCACTCCCCTAGAACAGTAAAAATTTTGTCTTTGATTCCCTGTTCTTCAGATAGTGCCCAGCAGAGTGAAGATTCAATGAAATTAAGTGAAATCACGCTAAAGGAATTATGTATTCCTTTTAAGTAAGGTAAATGGATGCAATGGCAAATCATCTGCCTGAGAAAATTGGAAATAATACTGAAAACAGAATCATGATGTCTTGATTTCTGTGCTCTCAATACATGCCACAGAAGCAGTTCTGCATTTGTTTCTCAGCTGAGTTAAATCTGATCAGGACATAGAAGACTTTACTTCCAGATGAATATTTAGTTCATGATAGGAAATCACTTCAGTCTCTGGGTAGAGTGTACAAAAAGCAACACGAAAAACAAAGAAAATAATCTATTTGCTGTAATTATCTTTTTATAAGATGCAGAAAGAGTGCTTTAAACCACACTGTGTAGGAAACTGCTTAAAAAATAGAAAAGGAAAAGAGCTTACTATATGCATTAGGCAAATTCAATTTGCACATAAATTAGGAACTTGAGTAGCAACAATCTGAAGAGTGATGAAGAAAAGCTACTGTATCAGCAGGTTTACAATCTAGCCAGTTTGGTATCTTGACTGAGTTATAAATAATGAAACCTCAATCTGTTCTTCAAATATACTTTATGAATAGTTTAGAATTTTTAGAGCACACGTCATAGGTTCAGAAATAAAGTCTAATTAACTAAAGGGAAATGTACTAGCACAAAAGCATTCTGACTTAATAAAAAATTTTTTTGTGTGCTTAGATTAAAATGGGTAATGCTCACACCTAAAATACATTACTAATTTTTAAAGATGTATTTAGCTTCAGGTTAAAGGTTTGTCATGAACTATGTATGCCACTTGGAGAAAGGTCTTTCTTTTATAGCTTTCATATGACACGATCAATATTTTCTTAGTCCTTATTTAGTTGTCAGAAGTACAGACAGATGAGTCTTATATTTTTAAAAACAGATTCTAACTTCTCCTTTGATGTTATTTCTGAAATAAATCCTCTACAAAGTGAGATTTTAAAGTCACTCAAAATATAACATTTAAAAAATCCTTTTAGAGAAGGTTGTGTGGAGATCAAACCACAGAAGGGCAAAGTGACTTGCTGTGGTTCCAAAGGAGTAGTAAATAGCATGAGTCACATTTAATTTTTCAGTTGAGTGTCTTCCATTGAGAAAAGTGTAACTTCCTATGCTGAAGAAAATGCTAGAAGAGAATTGCGATAATTTATGCCAGACAGGATACAGAGAATCCAGATATGTTATATATTGCTATCTGTTCGCTAAAATCTGTTTCCTCTTCTTCCTGGACACACAGCTAATACATTTCCCAGCCTGTCTTGCAGTTAGATGTGGGCCTTTGACTTCATCTAACCGATGGAATGTGAGTGGTATCTCCAAGTAAGGCCCATAAAACCTCCCTTATGGGCTCCTCCGTGTTCTTTGCCTCCTGCAAAAGATTCTGGGGAATAGAGGCACCAGAGTTGGAAAGATTATTGTTCAGTGAATCACAATGTGGATGACAACTCCCCGTTGGCAAAGAACATTTGTATATTTATCTATTAGGGAATGATAAATATATATACATATATATAAAATATCCTATCCTATTATATCTGGTTAAAATTATTTTCTTACATCTTAATTTACTGTAAACATAGAAAAAGTACCTTATAGGTTGGACTGCACCAAGTTCTTGCTTATAAAGCAAACTCTGCAGGTTTCACTGGGGGTTCCTTGTTAGATGCTTTGTGAAGACAAATATTAGCTTTGGTCAGAAAGATGATGAAGTCTGGAGCACTGGGACATTATGATATGCTTTGGAACACAGTGTGACTTAGTAGGGATGGTATCAGGATTTTTGAGTTTCTTATTTTATTTCCTAGAATTTCCAGGTTTTGAAAGCTTTGGTCTGTCATACTATAATGTAAAGATTCATTCCAAAAGCAACAAGAAAAACAGTTTCTCTTTTGTAGAAAACTCTTACACATCCCCATTTGAATGCAACGTTTTTGTTGTCATGAATTTTTGTTGCTGTCACCGATATGCTAATGATATGTTATTGCTATCTGGAATGCATTCAGCTACACACCACTGATTTCATTTTTGTGCAGAGAAGCAAAAACCTGAGACTTTAGCAATGATTACAATCTTCTGCTCAGTGAAGAAAGGCCAGGAGGCACAAAAGCCACTGTGCTAACTGGTGAAGAAATAAGTTTGAATAGAACATAGTCCCTACTTTCAATCTCTAGTGAAGCTCCCTTTGACTAATCAGAAATGAATGTTAATTGTCAATATACTTTCTACCTTCCTGGAGACAAATGAATACTTTCCTAAAATTTTGCTTACATATCAGCTAAACGAACTACTGTAACTTCCATCTATTGGGAAGTTGCAAAAACCACAAACTCAAAATTAGAACATTGGGTTTAAATTCCTGGTTTCAACTTATACAACTCTGTGTTGGGCATGTTCTGTACAGGCACATTGCTGAGTCTCACTCTGCCTCGGCTTCCTTATTTGAAAATACATAAAATAAATGAGCCTAATATAGGTAAACGACTTAGCAAGGGTTGGATACATGGTGAGTGATCAAAAATAGTGGTGCTTGAAGGAAAGAGGAAGAGTATTATCTACAACTTTGAAGCACTGAGCAAATAAGTGAAAAAATTAACTTATTTTTAGTATAAATTGTATGTGTTGCATTTTCAATATATACAATTTGATTTATTGGTCGTAGACCTCATTTGAGGTCAAAGAGCTCACCTTTTCCAGAGGGGAAATCTGAATTTCACAAGGGTTGAGAGATTTACCCAAGATCATCACACCATTAACTAGCAGGGGTTAAGGTTTTGATTCAAACGCACGTGACTCCACCACTCCTCACAGCCCTACTGAAAAGTTAAACTGCTAAGCAATGACAAAAGTCAACAGAAGTGCAAAGACTCACACAAACTGGCTTGAAAAAACATAAATGTTAACAAACTATCCGTGTCAAGATCAAAATTGCCTCATCTTTAAAATTAGAGTCTTTAAATCTCAATTTCCACTTAAGGGCTATTGTTTGGTATATTCTAAGACCAGCAGAGCTGAAGAGCTAGATTGTGTGAACTGTCCTACCTATACTGCTGTGCATGTGGTCCTGAGTAGGGCCTGCTTCTAGTCTCTCATGTGACTCATGCTCTCTGAAGTAGATAAACTAAGCCACTATTCACAGTTGCTATTTGCACTTCAATATCTGGCTGCACAGTGACCAGGAGTTAAAAATACCTACAATTCATGAGTGTGTGGCTTTGCGTGCTTCAGAGTGGAACGAGGCATAGCAGTGGGTTGGGAACCATGACTGTGAATATGCCTGGAGAGACATGGTTTCCTTTGGGTGTTGTGCAAGTAGCTTGACTGTATGATCAGAAAGTCTTATTTCCCTTCTTATTCTTCCAGTGTCCTTGAATTAAAATTATCCCCTTCCTAATCACCAATTCCCCCCCCCCATTTCATTTTGGATTGAGAAAAATCCACTTGCTCCCTTGATGAAAGAAAGAGTTTCTGCATTTAATAAAGAGGGTGAATTATTATTGAGGTGCTTTTCAGATTGAGAAAGGGAACTTACACTCAAATAATTAAGACATGGTGGTAATTGAACAGAGCATGATGTTTCAGTTCCTTACTACTAAAGATTTTAGTTATGTTTAAAGTCCTTCCGAACATTTAATAGGAAAACAGGCTTACTGCTTACTCCCTAAATTCATTGAAATTCAGAAAAACAAAGACAAGAGTATCTAACAACTGTCTAAAAGGGATTATTAGATCTTTTCTAAAGGATATTTGGGAATCCTTAAACCATGAAAGTGGCTCTTACGTTTCACAAGGCAGCCACTCAGTAGTTATTTACCTCAAATTAGAGATTTCTTAAAATTCTTTGTAAAATTGGACAGGTGCAGGTTGAGACAAGTGGCATTTAGCAATTTGACTGTGGAGCACATTTTCCAAGACTAAAAATGATGGCAAATGTGTATACATGATGCTTTAGAGAGTGCTATCCAATTGAGCTTTCTGTGATGAAGGAAATATTTTCTATCTACACTGTCCATTATGGTAGCTACTAGCCACTTGTTGTTATCGAGCCCCTGAACAATGTGGCCAGTGTGATTTTAATTAAATTCAAGTTTGAATATGTAGCTAGTGGCTACTGTACAGGATAGAGCAGCTTGTGATTACTGATAATATTTGTCATCACTTTTTAGTGATTTAAATAGATGATAACATTGAGGTAATAGGACTTTAAACACTAGAAGATGATGACAGTAGCAGCCAATTTACTTTGCTGCTAGTAGACTTACCCCTTGCAGATTTCCTTTTAGATTGCGACTTCTTAATAATTCCAAAGGAGAAAAAAAGAGTGTTCTTTGTTTAAATATGGCCATTTAAGAAAATTGTTGCTACCATTTCCTAGCTGATTTAAATACTTTATCATTCCTTCCTTTTCAGGCATAAATTTGTTTTCTGATTTCTATCCAATGATGGGGAGTCTGACAGGTTTCACATGAGAGCACGTTGATATATTTATTGGCTACTAATGGGTACAGTAAAATGGGCAAAATGAACAAAGGATAAGGTAGTTCATGCAGCATGTAGTCCCATTATTTTGCAATATAAAAAACTCTCATCTTATTGTAGATCAAAAAGGATTTCACAAATTCCCCAAACAAACATAAATAAGAGAAGAAACATAAAACTACGTAACTCCATGAAATAATGTTCAGCAGTGTTGGGAAATGTAACGGTTCAGCATTAAGTCATTAGGTTGAACAGAATCAGTGCATGAAATCAGAAGTTATAAGAAACCAATCATCTGCCTCTATTTGTAATTCTCTTTCATCCCTGCATGGAGAGGCCTGTCTGCCTAGGAAGTAGCAAACTGTACATGTCCTGGATACCATGGCTGAAACTGAAGGCTGAGAAGTGTGCCAGTCCCACTGCTCAGAGGAAATCCCTGCCTCACAGGGAGTTTGGGTATGAATCACTTTTTACAATGTGAGGTGAAGAAAGAAAGAAAAATCAAGGAAACAAAGTTCTTTGGGATGGAGTATAGCACACACAGGTGTGGATCTGTATCTAGTAAAGATTTAAACAACAACTACAACGACAATAACACACACACACATTCTAAGAAATCTGAAATGAAAACCAGACTGTACTCAGAAAAACAGTTTTTTAGACTTCTCTTAAGTGGTAACTGAATCTAATCTTATAATCAAAAGAATACATTCAACAATTGTTTCGCATATTTTGACAGAACTTTATTACCTTTTTGAAAATACCTGGGAATTAATCATAAATAAGTGGAATTAAAGCATGTTATGTGAAATAGAAAATGGAAAGAAATATCTGAATAATTCAGTTGATGAGCTTTTTTTTCATGAAATCTCTAGATAGTTACCCTTATTTCTTTCATTGACATTAAGGGTTCACACATCATAACACATACATTAAATTTACAGATAAACCAGTGGATATGGTTGTGGGAAGCAGCATCTTAGTGTAGAAATCAATTTTACTTTTTCCCCCCATTTTTGTTTCCTTGTAATTTTTATTTGATAGATTGCCTAAACTGAAACTCTATATCCATTAAACACTAATAACCTATTCTCTCTCCTCCTAGCCCTCGGCAACCAACTTTCTATTTTCTAGGATTATGACTAACTGCTTTAGATATTTCACACTATATTTGTCCTCTTGTGACTTATCTCACTCAACATTAATGTCCTCGAGTTTCATCCATATTGTAACATGTAACTAGATTTCCTTTTTTAAGGCTTCATAATATCCCATTGTATGTGTATATTATATTTTCTTTATCCATTCATCTGCTGATGGATATTTGAGTTGCTTACATCTCTTGGCTATTGTGAACAATGCCGCAATGAACATGGGTGTGCAAATATCTTCTCAAGATTCAACTTTGAATCCGTTTGGATATATACCCAGAAATTGGATGGCAAGATGATATGATAATTCCATTTTTAGTTTTTTGAAGAACTGCCATACTGTTTTCCACAACAAATGCACCATTTTACATTCCCACCAATAGTGCACAAGGGTTCCAATTTCTCCGCATCCTCACCAACATTTGTTACTTTCTGTTCTTCCGATAGTGGCTGTCCTAATGGATGTGAGATGATATCTCATTATGGTTTTGATTTGTATTTCTCTTATGATCAGTGATGTTGAGTATCTTTTCATATGCTTGTTAGTTATTTATATATCTTCTTTGGAGAAATATCTATCCAAGTCCTTTATTCATTTTTCAATCAGATTTTTGTTGTTATTGAGTTGTAGAAATTCCTTACATAGTCTAGATATTAACCCTTTCCTCATCAGATATATGATTTGCAAATATTTTCTTATTCCAAAGGCTGTCTTTTCACTCTGTTGATTGTTTCCTTCATATACAGAAGTTTTAAGTTTGATGCAGTCTCATTTGTCTATGTTTGCTTTTGTTGCCTGCACATTTGGTGTCATATCCAAGAAATCACTACCAAATCCAATGTCTTGAAGATCCCTCCACCCCCCTGTTTTCTTTAGGAGTTTTATAGTTTTAGGTCTCACATTTAGATCTTTTATCCACTGTGAGTTAATTTTTGTATATGATGTAAGGGTCCACATTCATTCTTTTGCATATGGATATCCATGGAAGAAGCTAGGCCATAGATCTTACAAGTTAGCAGACTGCCCAAATAATATACAGCAAAATCAATGAATAGAAAAAGTAAGGAACATAAGTGATTTATTGGGCATACTAGTGCTTTACTAAATGAACTTCATGATTTTCCTTTGAGTTCAACTTTTACATAGTCCATCCTGAAGGTGACTTACAAATAATTATCAAACTTGTTTTTACAGGAAGATAAGAGAAGGAAAAATTAATTTGAAACAGAGAAATTTAAAAGACTTCTACTACTTTATGAGTAGAAGTTGTGTTTTTCACCTGAAATGACTGAAAAAAAAATTTTACAGGAAATTGATTTAATTGAAGCTATTGCCAAGCATTGCAAATATGTTTGGCTCCTGCCACAGTTCCCAGGAATTTATAAATGGGTTTAGAATGTTGTTCAGGCACCAGAAAATAAAGCTCCAAGCTATTTACTACCGCCATGATATATAAAGTTTGCAGTTTTGATTTTGTGTGATTATGTTCAGCAATGGTGACCTTTAGAGGCAACAATATTGAAGTGTAATGAGGAGATGTTTGATCACTGGTATACAATGAAGAGTTGGTGCTACTTCCCCATTTCTTCCTGGAATTCGTGAAATTCAACTGACAGGCTTTAACCTTTAGACTGCTGAAGTTATAAAATGTATAGGGATTTAGGCTGTTTATACAACACGTTAGATATATGAAATTTTTAGACACTGCAGCTTCTTTTATCATCTGGTAAAATGCTTCTGTATATTTAATAATATCAGTCACTGGTAACCACGACAGGCTGCACTCGAGTATATCAGAAAGTATATATGAAGTGGAGGTTGATGAAAGTAGAAGTGGGGGCCATCAAGGAAAATAAATAGAAAGTGGGTATTCTCCCCAGACCAGCTGTTTTCAAAACAGATGAATAAGGCTCCTCTACTGTTTCCTTCCCTTCTAGGCTAGCACAGAAGCTAGTAAGAGATAACCTCTGGGCTCTGTTTGCTAAAAGTTTTATTGAACTCAAGAATGTTTTAAATAAAAGAAAGGTAAGTGCCAGGTGTTAATGGATTAGAGGCTCTGATTACCAGAAGGAATCCCCTTTGGAGGTGTAATCAGTGATGCAAATGTTAGTGAGGGAGAAAGAAAACCAATGAGAACAGACGTTCAGGATTTGGGGCCTTAACAGTGTTTGAATTAATTCTGACTCACACAAGGAGGGATTCCCCCCAATAAATTATTTTTAATTCTTGCTTAGAAGACATTTTACTAAATCACTTCTTTCTTGACTAATGCTATAAACACTAATTGACAATATAACCAGCATTTCCTGAGTAACTGTAGGATTTTGGTTCTCTAGTTAGGAATTCATAGAGTATAGAATAAGTATGTGTCCTTTCTAAGTAAGTTCATGATTAGAAGCTTATGTATTAGTGATAGCAACTTAACCTGTTGGAATGAAATAACTTACCCTAGATATTAGTTTAATAGCATACATAAAAGAAGCAAATGATTAGAAAATTATATATAGAACCTGTTTCTGAGTATTCATGGAAATAAGAAATTTCCACCAAAATGCAATGTTTATGCATCTTGCTTAGATGATTACTCTATAGCAATAGAACACATTTATTAAATACTAGCTACACTTGAAGATTCCAGAGATGAATCAACCAGCATGATCACAGGCCTCTAGAACCTAGTTCTTTCAAGGACAAGTACTAATCCTATTTCTCTTTGTCCTCCAAGTTTCTCATACAGAATCTGGTAGATACAATAAATTTGTACTGAATGAATGGAGGCATGATTGAAGGTTAATACTACCAAAGAAGAATTAAACACCATAACAAATAACATAAAGAATCGATAGTTTGTATTTCATATATAAAAAGCAGAGCATCATGAATAACATAGCCTGTTTTTTTTTTTAGGTTTATTTATTTATTTTTAGAAGAGGTACTGGGGATTGAACTCAGGACCCCATGCATGCTAAGCATATGCTCTACCACTTGAGCTATCCCCTGTCCCCCTTTCATTACCTTTATAATAAAGCCTCCTGTGATTAAGAGACCTGGGAAGAAAGAATGTTAATTTGAGTCCATGCCTTTTAACATGCACATCATTCATGACAATTCCAAGAAAACAGGAAAGCTCTGCATTACCAACCAGATTCAATTTTTTTTTTTGAATCTGAAAATTAGAAGAGGAAATTGACTAAAGGTGAAATATCTTTTTAAATGACCACAAGTCACAAGGCATAGATTTATCAAAGAACTACATTAAAGAGGTAGAGAAATGTCTAAATTACATTGCACACTACAGTAGATTTTAAGGGCTTATTTGTGGTATGATGATGTCATGAGGCCTGTCTCAAGGCCTGAGACTGTCAGAACACACTGAAGTAAGAGCAGGAATAAAAGCAACTCACTCCATGACACCTCATATGATGAAAGTATCCAAATTCAGTATCTTTAAAGCTTTCAATTTCTGAGCCCTCTATAATGTCACCAGAAATATTTTATAAATTCAATTTTTTCTTATCTAAATGAGATACAAACTAGAAGTGTTAAAAGTGACATCATAATTACTTCAGAGCTCATAGTGGTTTATTTTATTCATAATCATGGTAGGTGAAGTAATCTTGTTCCTTTATTATTTTTAATTAATATGTATTGAATACTTCGTTATGTACTGAGCACTTTAAGTACATTATTACAATTCATCCTCACATTAGCTAACAAGATAGGTACGTCTATCATCTCACTTTATACAGAGGAAACTGTATTAGTCACCTCAGGCTGCCATAACAAAATACTGCAGACTGAATGGCTTAAACAAAAGAAGTTTGTTTTATCACAGTTTTGAAGACAGTAAGTCCAAGATCAAGGCACTGGTAGGGTTGACCAAGTTGTCTGGTGAGAGTTCTCTCCTGCGGTTGCAGACTGCTCTTTCTTACCATGTGTTCGTTCACATGACCTCTTCCCACCTGCATGGAAACACAGAAAGAAAGCTTCTTGGTGTTTCTTCTTTTAAGGACACTAATGCTGTAAGATAAATAAGACCAGGGCCCCATTCCCTTTTTTTTTTTAAGGGTATAAAAGCTGTGTTTTACTCACAGCATTGCTAAGTCAGAAGCACTGTTTCCCTCTGGCAATCTTCCTGTTTGCCTCACAAGGTGCCCACGTGGTGGTGAGGTAGATACCCTCAAGTTGTATCAGGTGTGGAAAAATCTGAGGCGGGCCAACAGCAAATGCAAACCGCACGGACTTTTGAAGCACAGGTGGCCAAGAGGCCCTAGCCTGTAGAGAGATCAACATCACCTGCTTCTCTCCGGCCCGTGGACAAGCCCCTGCAGCTTTCTCCAAAACACAAGGCTGGGCCCGGTAGGAGGTACTTCCGGGACGAAGTCTCGCGGCACTCCAGGACCCAGCAGGCGCATGCGCAGCGTCAGAAGGGCCGTACCTGGCTTTCTGGAGGTACGGCGGGCGCCGTGTTGGTGAGGTTTTCCTCTGCTTCCACCGTGTCAGTCTGGTTCGGGAGGCTGGGACTGAGCAGCACTGAGCCTGTGGAGGCGGTAGTGCAGGTGGCAGGAAGCATGGCACCATGGAGAACTGGTAGGAGCGTGCCGTCGCGACGTCGTAGAGGAGGTAGGCCTGATGGAGCTGGCCTAGAATGGGCCACCCTGCACCTGCGCCGAACCTGGGTTGGGGAGGGGCCGTACGGCGGCTGCAGCGGCGGCGGCAGCGGCGGCGGCAGCGGCGGCGGGAGCGGCGGCGGGAGCGGCGGCGGGAGCGGCAGCGGCGTGTACTTGTGGTAGGGAGTGGCCAAATTCGTGGTCTACATGTCATAGCAGACGTGATAGGCGTCCGGGAGTAGGTGAAGGCGCCAGGGTAATGCGTGCAGGGGTCTGGGATAGAGGGCAGCTAGGCGAATTGACACCGTATGCCAAAGGCAGTGTCACGTGGGCCCAGGGCCCCATTCTTAGGACCACATTTGACTTTTATTACTTCCTCTGAGTCCTCATCGCCAATACAGCCGTATGGTTGGTTAAAGTTTTAACATACACAATTTGAAGGTGTCACTGAGTCCAAACTCGTTTTGCTCGCCGCATGACAGGCCAGTAAATCTGGAGAAGAGGTGTTGGGGCAAAGAATAATGACTTTATTCAGAAGGCCAGCAGACTGAGAAGGCAGACTACTGAAAAGGGAAGAGGGTATGCTTGGTTGTTGCAAACTTCTTGGTATAGGAATTATTTATTCTTGGAATCCTTTGTTCTTGTAGCTGTCCAGGTGGGTTAGATCATGGTATCCCTGTAAACTTCCAACAAAACAAATGTTATTTTCTATTCTGCAACTTGTTATCTTTATATGAATGAAAAAGTGTTAATATCCTTAGAGGTTAGAGCCTTGAGAATAGGCTATCCTGTATATTTCAGGCTATAGGAAACATTCTTTTACAAAAGTTGCAGAACCAGCAAGACTAAGCCTAGGAAACACCACAGGGTTAAAGCCAAAGGAACAGATCTAATTTGGAGTCAGATTTGTTCTTTTCTATTACAAGGGGGCACAAATCCCAGAAATGTTAGTAACAGATGATATCACCCTAATTTTCACAAAACAGTTACCCTGCAAATTAATTACATCTTGATCAGCTGTGTAAGAGTGACCATTTGCACATTACTTCCTCCACGTCACATGGAGGCTGCTTTCAGCTTCCATCCCACCCTTCTCTGCAGAGATCATCTCCACTGGCCTGGGTACAGGGTATTTCCCTGCTGACTGCTGGGAACACTGTGACCATATGATCTTCTCAATCAGCTTCTTATATCTTCTCCTTGATGAAGCAGGAGAAGATATAAGGCCCTCGAGGATGCTTTCCCCCTCTATTTTCCTTCAACTTTCACTTCTTACAATTGAGAGAGTTCTTCAGATGTTTCTGATATGTACTCACACCACCCCATTTTTTCCTTGCCTGTACTCTCTCTTATCTATTTAGCTTTTCTTTTAAAGAAAAATATTATTTCTTATGTTCATGTTACCTGTGGACCATAAAACAAGCAAAAACAAATCAAAATAAAACCTTGATACTAATTATGGTGGACAAAGGGATAGTCTTTATTAAGGATAAGCCTACTTCTAGGAAAAGTAAGGCCTTAGATCCGGACTAAAGGCCTCAAGACAAAATGAGTCGGGATTCTTCCTCATAAACTCAGTGACGTTTCCTGTGGTTCTAACCATTTTAGAAGGGACTAGCTAAGGTTGCTATCAGTAGAGATGTGCACTAGACAAGCACTAAAGTACAATCCAGGTGTCTGAGATTTTGGAGCCCTGAGCAAGTCATGTAACCTGGTGGCAGCCTTTCTTTTTTTGTCTGTAAAGTGAAAGTTTACACTAAATGACCTCAAAGGTCCTTCTGGGTTGAAAACCCAGTGTTTCTCGGCTAACAGATCTCAGGGCAAGTTTTTGTTGCTTTATTCTTTCTCTCATCTAAGGCATTCACTTGTATAGGGAACGTTTGATGGACAAGTGTTACAGCTTCAAAGGCTGGGAGTGGGACAAACAGAGAGGCAGGAATGAAGCTGAAACCCTCAAAATTCTTTCCCAAGCCCGTCACGGCATCTTGACTGTGCTGCCATTTATTTCTCTTTTGAAATGTTCTCCCTTTTGTCTCCTGTGAAATGAAACTTCTTGGTTGTATTTGAGCTTTCTTCTGCTTCCTCATGGGCTTGTTTTTCTCTTCTTGCCCCTGAAATAAGAAATTGTCCAGAATTTTGTCCTTAGATTGTATTTTCTGTCCTGCATACTTATGTAGCAAACTCAGTTCTTTCACATTCTCAAATCAGAGCATTAATATGAGCTTCTAACTGGTGGGCTGATGTCAGACTTTGCCAGCTGACTCCTCTCCTGGTTACTGAGCCATTTAACCCTAGTAGTCTTCCTAGAGCCTACCCTTGCTAAATGTCTTTAGAGCCAGTCAGGTAAGCAAATCCTTGTAATTTTAACTCTGAAAAGCCTTTAAATCTCTTACTCATTAGCCTAATTCTTACTAGAACCATAGAACCTCTCAAGGGAACTTTGCAAAAACTTTCTGGGAAATTTCCCTCCTTCCGTTAGCATCAGAAGGAGACCCATCTCCAAATTGCTATGCTCATGTGAGTCCCTTTCTCATGGGCTGTTAATGTTCTCTGTCCCTACCTTTCTGTTGCCATAGTCAGGTAGCACCCTTAGCATGGCTTTGAAGGCTATTCATAACCTACCTCCAAACTAACTTTCCACAGCCCCATCTCACACTTTTCCCTTAATCCAGCCCATGTGCCGGTAACATGGATCCATGCCATTCCTCAAATGAGCCTGCTGCTTTCCCACCTAGGTTCCATTTGTGCTATTCACCACACCCAGAATAACCTTCACTTGTTCATCAAAGTTCAGATCAAATAGTATTTCTTTTATTTTTTTTCCAACTACCAAATTTTCTGTCCATCTTTTGAATTTTCTGTAGCCATTAACATTTCCCCCCAATTAAGAGCATAATTTGTGTCCAATGCATAATTTCTAGAAAATAAAGAAAAACAGTGGATAAGACCAAGAACTTTTCAAAGAAGATTCTGTTAACATTTGAGATATATATATATTTTTAGTATTTTCTCCTGAATATTTGTATGCAAAAGTAATATAGGATTCTAATTTTTAGTATGCTTTGATTACTTTTGTGCATATCTGGAACATTTTTTCTTAACAAGAGAAGTTCTTTAATAATTTGATACTTAATAACCCTTCAATCTTTAAAATATCCTCCTAAGGTCAGCATTAACAGCTTTGAACTCTTTATTTGGTTCCAGGTCTATTTTCTGTACTAAAATTTTATTTTTTTGATGTTAGAAATCATACATCAGGTTATCCCAAATATGACTTAGAATATAGCTTAATCTAAAAAAAACCCTACACAATTATTTTTGCATTGGATTTTGATTAAATGGACTGGCTCAAACTCAGAAAGAGAATATAGAGTATTCACCCCTGTGATCAAACTGAGAATAACCACCATTTAAAAAAAATCTAAGTTTTTAGAAAAGTTGCTGACACAGATCTGCCCTGCCATGTTCCTTGCTTTTCTCTCTGGCATAAATGCTTTGATCACAATATTATGCTAAGGCTTTTTTCCCTAACTTTCCCAGTTTAGAATTTTTATAGAGTCAAAATGGCACAGAGGAAAGCCAAAATATAAACAAAGTCACAAAGAATGGAAAATTTTCATATTTATTTGAATAAGGTTCTCTTTCATATTTGTATAATATACTTGGCCTATTTTTTTTTTTTTAGTAGAAATGCATAATTGTTATGTAATAACTGGGACGAGAACTGAGATTTCATTCACTCTACGTTTTGGATTAAGCCAATTTTAAACTATATTGCTTAATTCCTGCTTTTAACAACCAGTGCATTAGAGAAAAAAGGTTACCTTTGTATGGCAAGGCTAAGTTAAATATTGTAATGTGGACCTTGATATTGCTGCTTTCTACCGCTGGTGAGGGCTATTTAGTGTTTCATCAGCTAAGATTTTGCATTTTTGGTTTTGGGCTATTTTAAGGAAGGAAAAGTTCTTTTTATTGTGACAGGTTACTTATCTACTTTAACTGGGACATCTTTTTCAACTGAAGTCATCTTAAATGAAATGGACTTTGATTATGGGAAGTTTAATTTAATGTCTTATAAAATTTAATGAAGAATAAATCTAAACATTTATATATATTTGAAACATTAAAAACTTACCTAAACAGGTGACTTTTTTTTTTAGCACTTATAAATTCTGCCATATTTGATATATTATGTATTATACACTATTGGTATATTAGGTATTTGAAATCATACAACTGTTCAGATATTAGAACATCTTTATTTTTAGTTAGCAAAAATGTAATTGGTACATTTTTGAGGAACTCAGCCCGGCTGAATGGATTTGTTCAATTCCCCAAATTATCCGCAAAATCAGATACATCTAAGTAAAACAGGGTGAAGAAAACTCAGTGGAAATCAAGATAAATCTATTTCAAACTACTCTAAGATATTTGAGATTATAATTTCCCAGCGCTTCCATGTGACATCCTTTGTTTGTCATTGTGATTCATTTATTCTATTCGTTTATTCTAATTCATTCAACAGATATTTATTATGTGTCCATTAAGCATTAGATTCTACACTAATTTCTGGAATGTTTAACTAAGAACCAGATGTATAGAATTCTTGTCATCACAGAATTTAAAATTAAGAGAGAGAGATTTTACTTGTATCGCTACTAGGAAAAACCAAACCAAACCAAAAACTTTAAACAGCTATTCCCTAGTTTGAACTGCCCATACAGAGAGAAAACAGTAGACTCAGATGTTTTGGAAGAGAACTGATTTCATTATTATTTTCATTCCATCTCAAGCAAATTCTCACGGATGATGTGAAAAGAGACCAGTACAATTTGTCAAAATTTTTTCTTTGATATACAGATTTTTGTCCTTCTGGATAAGCTTTATCCTTGTTTTTGGTTTTCCTTTGCGTTTCGTAACTTTTAGTATCAAATTTAGGAAATAAAAGAAATTATTTGTTCCAACTCTCTCATTTACATGGATGAGGTAAATGAGGTATAGTGAGGCAATATGACTGGCCAGGTCATTTGGTTTTGATTAGTTGTAGCAGGGGTCAGGGTTGGAATATTATGTTTATTTGAGATATCTGGGGTTACTGTTTCAGACTTCTTTCAGCAGTCAGGTTCTGCCAGTGCTGCTTGAGGTTGCTGGAAATGTAGGCATCTCATTTATCCTTTGCATCATTATTGCTTCCTTTTCCACCTAGTACTTGTCCTTCAATACAGAGCCCAACTTTTTCTTGATCTGAAAACCATCTGATATCAAAGCTTGTTTAGCTAGTCACGTCATCTCTCAGCTTACTGCAATCAAGAAATCCTATTCATTGGGGTAAAAAAGGTGCCAGGACATATGGAAAAAGTAGGTCTAAAGATGAAACTATTTAGTGCTCTAATAGCTAAAGAAATTAATCTTTCATCATTTGAAAGATGGCTAATTGTTTCTCTAGGATACTAATTTGCAGAAATGGACATTTTTCTTTCATATATATCAATGAAAGATGTAACCATACGTATCTTTACATAAATGTTTCGTATTTTATATAGTGTCTTTAATTTTTAAATTAAGGCGAGAAATCTATGACATAGTAGTCATCTTATGTAAACTCCTTTAAATCACATTCAGGGT